>NC_066319.1:35097692-35400192 GCF_022539315.1 Serinus canaria | reverse complement strand
ACTTGGCTTGGCAGTTTAAAGATTGAAGCCAAATTTCTTGCTGTAATAAACTTATTGAGTAAATCAGCCTTTACAGAAATATTTTAATCTGAGAAAGTAGGATTTCTTTATCATAGTAATGTGAGAATTTTTAGAAAGACAGCTGTTTTGCTGCTTTGTTGACCTCTGGCACTGCTCTCAGGATCTGTTAAGGAAATTAGAAAACATTCCATTCAGGTTTCAGCAAGTGCGAAAGCCAACTCCTCCTGGCTTTTCATTTTTACACTCTACCACTGATTCACACTGCCCCAGTTCCCAGGGCAGAGTCCAGACCTTCTTCTTCCTCTAACAGTTCCAAAAATCTAAAACCCCAACAACTTAATCAACCAGCATCAGTGACGATGCAGCAACCTGCCACCCCCATCTTATTTTTCTGCATCATCTCGTTCAAGAAAACATTTAAATCACATTTTTAATCACATTTATTCATCACTGTTTATTCCCCTGCTGCATTTCCAGAAGAGCCAATACCATGTCGAAGGAAAACTGTACCCACACAAAGAATCTTGGAGCTGTTCCAGTCAGACCCAAAGTAGTTCAGTGAGATGTCAATTCCCCTGCAGGCCTTTCTAGGTTATTTCCAAATGGGCTTACTCCATTGCAGAGAAGTGGCCTGACTTCTGTCCATCTCTAATATGGTAGTCTCACAGTCATCATTCCAGAAATAGTAATTTCATCTGCAGTTTGAATGGGGATATGAATACCATTCTGGAAAGATCAACTTCATTTTGGAAGGTCCCAAAGCCTTCTTTAACCTCTACCCACAATCTAACATTCCACCTCCTTTCACCACAGTGTTCTTGGCAAACAATTGGATTGTACAGGGAGCCACTATGTCTTTTCCCCTTCCTGTAAGTTTCACCTATGTTTTATGGTTACATCTTGCCCAACACAGCTCTGCCATTCATGTCTGAATGCCCTGCCCAGGGAGGGATATGTATTTGATCCTTAGCAAGGCTTATCCTCCCCACCTGTTAACTTGTTTGGCAAGTGACCCCAAATCTCAGGGTTTAAAGCCCTGAAGTCATAATCCACACCCAACTGAAAGCAAAGAAAACCAGTTTGAGCAGCTGGCAACAGGAAAAGGCTGTATTTGGTGTTTGCACTGCCATGTGCTCCACCCAGAGCTGTCATTTAAGGTCCTGCTTCCAGTAAGAATCCTGGCTGCACACAAAAAGAGCACTAAGGGACTTTCACTAGATCCAGGCAGAGGATAACAGGACTTTTTAAAACAAGAATGCAGAGGAAAACGTGTTAATCTCTGCACACCAGCCTGGGCAAAGGTCAGTGTCCCCTGGCTTTGGCTTCCCAATTTCTGGCAGTGATGCAGCAAGCTGTATACCAAGCAGTAGAAGTAAATGGTACCTACACAACTGGCATTTTAATTGTTACACTGGCTTTTGGTAAATTAAAGACTCCCCTTCTTAAAGACATTAGTGGTACTATTCTACTATCCCTTTTCTTCTAATTTCTACTAATTTTCTACCAAGCAATTCTACTATCGCTTTTATGGCAATGCATACTAAGAGGAAGTACATGTGACACAAGTATTGTGTATGTTGACAGTTGAGCAGGGAAGAGGGGAACAAAAGAAGGGGAAAGGCACAGTTAGGACTTGCATGTAATAAATAACTTCTTCCTATGGGGGCATTTTAAGAGACCTCAGGGTTTTCCAGGCACGTAATTGAATGGTGTGTCCAGACTTCAAAGATGATGAAGTGCACCTTGTGATCACAGACCACACCCAGGAGCACAAACAAAGGCTTTCTAGATCACAGTACAGGTACATATGGGGCAGATGGTTTGCTACTGAATATACAGCACTGCAAACCCTTGATTTCCATAGTGTACATTCATCTTCAACTAGAGATTAGTTGGAGTTGCTTCTTTTTTTTGGTCTAGACTCACACTCACACATTCTGACTTATCTTTGCCAATGTTCACTTTCAATAACTTTTAGCCTATCTAATGGCAGGCATGTTTAAGGCACTGAAACCCATTAAATGCTTTCTTGACTATTTCTTCCTCAAATGAGTATGCTGATATTAAATAGGAGACAAAGGTGCCTTCAAGTTCTGTGAAATTCTAAAACAACTAAGCTGATTTTAAGCTAGTCTTTATAAGTTTCCATTTTATGTTACGGTGCAATCTGAAGCGCCTCCTTATAAATTCAGAGAATAAATTCATCATTCAATTTTCTCCCTCCTTAAATGCACTGTATTCTCAGTGTTATCCACTGGGAACTGAAGAGTAGTTGATTCACGTGAAGTATTCCCTGTATCAAAGCTTCTTATCTATCCTAGGAGGAGCAGCAGCAGCTAGTTGCAATGAAATGTGATGGCTTTTTTGGATCAAGACAACATTCTTCAGATGCTCAGTCCTAGAGCACTCTGTCACCCCCTTCCTTCCCACAAGGGGAGCATAAGTTTCTGTTTCTCTAGAAGTTAATAATGTCTTTGACTGCTTTTACCAGTTCAGGCAATAGAAAATTTATCTTTAGTAATTTTACAAACTGTCATACTTACCAGCATTTTGTTCCTTATAAAGCTGCTGTCCTAACACTTGTGTTTTTACAGTCTCTTTTGTCCTCATCATAGTAAGAAAGTAGTTCCTCCACCACCCAAGCTGGAGTTTTAGAGCTACAGAGAACCCCACCTACTTATTTTATAGACAAAGTGCGGCTTATCCAGTGCTATTAACACATTAGGGCATAACACCCCAAGGACAATTTCAGTACTTGTTCATTCAGCTGGCCCAACAGCACTGCTTACTGCTATTTCAAAAACAATCCAATGTCATTCCAGCCTGGGTACTCATAAGTGTGCAACTGACTCTCAAAATGAAAATGGACATCATATAATAGCTAAATGGTTCACAATTCACACATGAAAGCCTCTATAAAAAGCTGGCTATTCTCAAGTACTTAGCCAATAGGTAATCTGTGTTCATTTTTGCAGAATACATGAGAGAACTGTGCAATTGTTCATGCATTGTTTAGCATCATACCTGCCTATGTCATACATACCAACTGACGTGTAAATCCTCTTGGGAAGGATTCAGATCTGACCCAGTCCCAGTCCCCTCCCTGACCCAGCCTTGTGCCTAAGGCACCCTTCCTGACATCTGACTCCAGACAGACCATGACACGAGCTACAGTGTGGATGCCCTGGATGAATTCAGGTGTGGACCTAAATGAAAGCTGGAGTTCTGCCTCTGCTGGAGCTGCATTGCCAGGAATACTGGGGTAATGCACTATGTCTGGGAACTGCAAGTTCCCAGTGTGCATGCTGCAGGCTTGGTGTAGGCTCCAGGGACATCTCAGTTGTGTGATGGGCTCAGCCTTTGGATTTAACTGGGCTTTGCTCTGTGCAAGGCTGAATAGCCTTAGTAATTATGGTCTATTTTAAATGGGTTTTGAGTTCATGTAATTTCCTGCTATTTTTTTCATGTTAGTAAACACTACTGGCTATATAAAATAGCCACTATCACATTTAAAATAAACTTCCCATGGATCTGTACACAAAAATAACAGCAGAGTCAGGAGATTATGAGAGTCTTTTGCAAGATACTCTGTAAACAAAGATACTGTAAATACACTGTTGCAGACCTTCTCCAGCAGATATTTTGTATCCAAGCTAACTGCACTGAGCGCAAGAGTTAGTGTGAGACCAGTTGGCAAAGGCAAGGGTTTAATCGCAGGTGAGGATATTTTCTTCCACATTATGAAAGGCAGGTTGATGGTTTATTTCTTGCACTGCAATAATAGCTAAAGGCACCTGCCCAGATTGTTCTTCGGGTCAGCTATTCAAGCTTTTGTCAAAAATAAATACAGCCCTGAACAATCCACTTCCTCTTAGTTACACCTCTGCTTTACATTTAATAAGGGAGGGTATCTCATTTTGACTATTTTAGGTAGCTTTTCAACTTAAGCATTAAGCTCTTCCTAAATGGGAGAATTATTTTGTACATATATAGAAGTAAAATGTCTTATTGTAAAGTTGTTCCTGAAACATGTATCATAAAAAAGTGCACTTCTGAATGCTAAAGCTACATCATGCATATGTCATATGTGTTAATGAGAGACGTACCAGACACAAACTTTTCCAGTATTTGTTCCACTATGACCAAGTAAGTTAGAAATGCACACTCCTATTTTCTAAATATTTATATTCATACCATCATGCAGATCAGACCCATGTAGATGAATTTCTGCAGGAATCATTCATACATGGCATTGCACCCGTTTCCAACATTAGTGTTGGTATTTAATGCAGCAACTTCTCCAAACAGTGCAGACTGAGGACAGGATGCCATCCACAGGGATCTGGACAAGCTCCAGGAGGGGGACCATGGGAACTTCATGAGGTTTAACAAGACCAGGTGCTGGTGCTGCACCTTGGCTGGGGCAAGCCCCGGTATCCGCACAGGCTGGGCATGAACAGACCCAGAGCAGCCCTGCCCAGAAGGACTTGGGGGTGCTGGTGAATGAGGGGCTGGACATGAGCCAGCCATGGGCACTCCCTGCCCAGAGAGCCAAACGTGTCCTGGGCTGCATCCAGAGCAGTGTGGGCAGCAGGGCCAGGGAGGGGATTCTGCCCCTCTGCTCTGCTCTGCTCAGACCCCACTGCAGTGCTGCACCAGCTCTGGGGTGCTAGCACAAGAGGGACATGGAGCTGCTGGAGTGACTCCAGAGGAGGGCCACCAAGATAATTAGAAAGGTGGAACATCTCTCCTGAGGAAAGACTGAGAGAATTTGGATTATTCAGCCTAGAAACGAGATGATTTAGGAGTGACTTAATTGGGGCCTCCCAGTATCTGAAGAGGAGCCTTACAAGAAAGGTGGAGAGGGATGTTTTACCAGGGCAGGTAATGACAGGACAAGGGGGAAATGGCTCCAAACTGAAGGTGAGCAGATGCAGATTAGATATTGGGAAAAAATTCTTTACTGTGAAGGTGGTGAGGGACTACCCCAGGTTTCCCAGAGAAGTCGTAGATGTCTTATCTCTGGAGGCGTTCAAGACCCAGAGCGGACAGAGTTCTGAGCAACCTGGTCTAGTGGAAGGTGTCCCTTCCCATGGCAAAGGGGTTGGAACTAGATGACCTTTCAAGTCTCTTGCAGCCCAAACCATTCCATGATATGCAGCAGCCTTTCTCAGCTATTGAATGGGCTAGTGGGAGTAGCTCAAGGTGTAGAGGTCTTGGTAGGAAATCGCTGAGCAGAAGCACCAGAGTTCAGAGTAGTCAGTGTACCAAATGACTCAGATACTCGGGCAACTGCATGCTCAAAGTACACTATATGGAAACACAGGGGATTCTTCTTATGTCTAATTACTAAATAGGTCAGGTCAGTCTCTAATTTGGCAAAGCTCATATATGCTTTAAAATATTTTCAAAAGTGAAATTAATTATTTCCTGTTGTTTTTTGTTTTGTTTTTTCCTTTTTCAATAAATAATAATAACAAGAAAAATTACAGACTTTTTCTATGTTCTTCCTAAGTGGTAATTCATAAATAAACTAAATTACTTGACAGTACTTGATTGCAAGATGGCAATTGTATTTCAGGTGTGTAACTGAAACTCTTTGTACCAGCAGATCTGCATTTAACCAACAACAAATATAAGCATAAGAACTGCTGGACCAGAGTCTACACACAGTGCAATTGGAAGAATTGGGAAGGAAGAGTGTGCTACATTCTCCTGCTTTAATTTTTACCAGTATTGTGTTTTATTTACTTACTATTTGTGTTTAATTGTTCAGGACTGTATTTTAGTATCTGTATTTGGGTGAGTTTTAAATCATATTTAATTAATACCCTGCAAAACATAAGCATGAATATACAGCAGTGTAAGGGGCGGAGTGGGAAAAAAAGTTAAAACTGGTTTCCTAAAAATTCTCCTTCCACGCTTTTCTCTCCTTCCAAACATACAGAAAGTAAAACTCACTTCTTGCTTTCACGAAGTAAGATCAAACTGCAAACACAATCTTACAAATAGTGCTGCTATTTGGCTCAAGACTGCTGTGACATTCAGTTGTTATTACAGTAATTTCAATACCTATTTTATTGTAACTCAAAGTGGAACCTTAAACTACTGAAGCATGAACGTTCCACGTCACTTTAACTTTTCATTAATTTAGTTCTCTCAAAGCAAGCTCTGTGTGTCTTACTTTAAATGGAACCAGGCTTATCTTAATGATGGAGGATTTAAATAGGTGAGCCATATGAACATCAGCTATGCTTTCAGAAAGGTGCCAAAATGGTGCTACTTACTCCAAGTGCAAAACTGGTGAACATCTGCATTGACTTGAGAGACAGTCAGTGTAATGAAGACAGAATGAATTGGAACATACACCAAAAAGTGATAACAAATGGATTTCTGATACTGAAAAGGATACATCTAATTCACTCTGAAAGGAAAAGAGATAGACAGCCATTAGTTACAGTTTGATCTCTTATCTCAGATGATCTCATCTCATAATCATTAAACATAACACATCCCTTCAAAGGATAAAGAAAGTCTTCAAATAACGATAGAAAATTTTAGAGTGATTCAGGTGTCTGTTCTGGACTGGACAATGACATGCTCTTTCCTGCAACATTGTTTTGCTTTACATGTGTTATCTGTCTCTGTAATCAAAGCTAATGTTTTACTTTAAAAACCTCGCTGAGGTCACCTACAAGTAACAATTTGAATATAGGCAGTGCCATTTGAGTGAGTGGGTGGAAAACCAGCAGCTCTAATCATGGCAGTTCCAGCCCTATATTCTCTCTTCCTCCTTCTGCAAAACCAGGATGTTAATGCCAAATTTACACAGTTCAAGTTGTTGCTGCTTATAATTTCAACAGCAAAATATAGACACTGTATAGACCTATGGCTGTGGTAGTAGCTGCATATATTAGGAAAGGCAAGGCAACTCCAAGCTTTGGACTCAGCACTGCTAAGCATTCTCCAGCCCCAGGAACACAATTCTTCATATAGTCATCATTTCCCTTCTATTTTTGGATTTACCCCAAACAGCATTACTCACTTAACCAAAATGAGTTAGAAGCCCTCGCGGTCTCTCTGCAGTCAGCAGAAGAGATGGGGATCTTCACCAGTTGACTAGGCACACTTGAGGCATGACTCACTTTCTCGAGATACTCACTGGTCTCCACTGCCAGTAAAGGGAGCTTAGGATGACCAAATTTCTAACTTAGGTGCCCCAGTTAAATAGCTAAACTTAGAAAGAATTAATCACAGCCTTAGCACTAAAGATCTTGCTGAGTTGGGTGGAGATTCCCCAGTCTCTACTAAAAGAGGGAATCTTTACCTGCTACTAGAGAATTTAGTTTGATAATGTGGTTTTCATTCATGGTATAAACCTGGTTTTAAGGCAGACTAAAGCTGAGAAGGTTTTACTGGTAAAATTGCTACTACTTCTGTGGTCTAAAGCTTATCTAAACTGGACTAGTTCTAGTCTACAGGCCTCTGCTGAGTGACTCTGCCATTCTTCAATTAGAAGTTTTTAATGCATCACAGAAATTGCATTTTAAGGGCCTGATCAGTTTAAGTTTTCTCAGCATTAAAAAGTAGTTGGAGACATTGGAATTCTGACCAGTATGCGGAATTTTTCTTGGGCAGCCATATAAAAGTGAAGGGGACTCAGAATTACATCTCACAGGCAACTTTGAAAGCTTTCCCCCTAATTCAATTAATGTTTGTTCTCATATCTGAATTCAAGCTCTGTAAACTCCATTAGATAAAAACAGAGTACGTGAGAATGTTTAAAGCTCTCAAGTCTAAAAATAATAGATGACAAAATGTCCTTTTAGAGTGGGACACATGTTCTCTCCTTTCCCAGAGTTCTGTCTCCATTGCCATCATCATAATTTGGGATTCTGCTAAAATTCTGCAAATCCTAAACAGTAATCTGTAAAAGTACAGATTTATACTTTCTTGCTCTCTGGTTACTGCCAGAAACCCCAGCTAGAATTACAGCCCTTGTCTTAGTGCTCTGCCATTTATTGTGTTATACGATATTAAAGCCAGAACCATCAAATAGCAGGAGATTTCTTTTAGCACCCCTCTTTAAGGTTCCTCTGTCTCAAACCCAAAATGCTATGGAAAATTAAAAAAAAAACCCTCTGGTATGATGAACTCAGCAAATTTCCAACAGCTATCACTGGTTGGGTTATATGTGTGGTCAAAGGATTATTTATATACTACATTTATATGTATAAGAACTACATCTATTTTTGATCTGCTTTAATTGAATAAAATTTGAGAGGTGGTCGGCAGCTCAATCAGACAAATAAGATGTGACTTAATTTTATTGTGCATTCCTGTGCTGCTGAGATCTCATCCCATTCCTGGTTATCGCTGCTTAGATTGGGACTACAGTCAGCAGTTTTAAGAGAAATTCTGAGCTCAGTGCAGTCAGAGTGTGATATACTGAGTACCAGCAGTTTCCATGGGCTGGGGCGACGTCAGTTGAGATAACAGCCTAAAAGATTGGCCAAGCATCTAAACAGTGAAGGGTGCAGATGACTTTGTCAAGCACGTCCTTGAATTCACAGAGGGAGCTCTGCCATACCGCTACAGTACTAGAACTAGGAAAGCAGTTAGAGACCCTGCATACTGATATCTTGTATGTACAGTTACCAGAGTACTACCTTCAAGTACATGGACTACAGAAGAAACTATCCAGTCCTCTTTTCTGAGAGGGATATCCAAAACATTTCAGCAGAAGTTAACTGAAACTGTGCCCAAGTATGATTCCAGGAATTTTTTTTTTTTGTAACAAGATTATTACAAACCCTATATTAAATAGCAAATGTTCTAACCAGAATTACAATGCTGCATTTTCAAACTTTGTAAAAAAAAGCAAGCAAAAAAAAAAAATCTCACTATCAAAAGGAACAGTGTCATTTTAAATGGAGCCATGTCTGATGTTGAATCCTTAACAAAATTACTATCTCTATAATAGTTGTTTTATCAGATATCCACTGTTGCCTGACAACAATATGGGGAGTACAAGTACAGACTGGTTTTGAGGTTTCTTTTGCTCCATTCCTCTGATCTTGTTCTGTGAGAGTGATGTCAGTTCCCTGCTTCATGCTTACATCATCTTAATCATGAATGAAGTTCATTTGGGGGATGTAATGCTATAAAGTGCATAAGAACTGCAAAGCAAACCCTCTTTCTTTCTTTTAAACGTATAAAATGCCCATGGCTAATTTAAGAGTATATGACCCAAAGAAACCTCATAAACTCATGCTTTTCTAACAGAAATATTTCTGGTATTCCTTGTCTGACAATTTATAACCCATGTATACTTTTGCTTCTCTGAAAAATCAGGTCATATTACCTTTCCCTACAGTGATAATATTTATCAAAATTCTATAATATGAAATATTTTTCTCCTTTGATTTAGTCACTGAAATGACACTTCCACCAAAGTTTTGAAAGAGAAAAAATGTTTCGTAACAGATTCAGTGTCTCACTCACCACTCTGCTGAAGTATTTGTCCAAAACTTCCACAAAATTATGAATCAGTTCATAAACTGCCATCTCATTCTGAAATTAAAACCAACTGAATATTAAATCACATCTAGAAAATGTAATAGTATTCTTTGTGTTAATTCAGTTTGTGGTGAATGAAAAGCACTAGACAACAGAGTAAGCCCACTGCTCAGGCCATGTAGTCACCCCCCAGCTGAGGTGCTGAGAGCTTGGCAGTGCTCAGAGCAGAAGCTCTGGGCTGGCCACACAGAGCAGCTCTGAACAACCAATAGATTCTCTCACCCAGGCTGCTGCCATCCCACTGCAGCCTTTGTCCCACCCCCTCCCAGCTCAGCTCTGTGGACACACACAGCTAACTAAGTTAAGCTTACCCATGCTGAAGCCCCACCAGCCAGCTGTAGCACAGAGCCAGCCTCTGCTGGACAATTTCTGTAGTAAAGCCAAAATAATTAGTCTCAAGTTGCCTGCCATGATAACCCTGACTTGAAGATACTGTGGTAGGCAGCAGTTACCTTCCACACCGCCCTGTTAAGGTCTCCAACAGTAAGTGCTGAATTAATTTCTGAGAATTTCTGAATTAATTTCTGAGTTATCAGTGCAAACACTAAGGCTTCCAGGTGCAACCTGAACATATGAAATAGCAGTACTTGTCAGCTTTCAGATACTTAATCACTATAAATGTTCATTGCAAGAGGGTATATAGTTTCTTACCTCTGTCTGGTCGATGCCAACAACTATGAAAAGAGCTGCATACTGTCGGTACACCAGCTTGAAGTCCTTATACTCAACAAAAGAGCACTAGGCAGAAGCAAAATATAGCTTCAAATATAAAGTCAAATATAGAGTCAAAATATAGCAGCTGCCATTTAAGCATACAACAGTAAAAAACACATTGCTGAAAGGACCTGAGCTTTCAGGTTCGTAAGACCCACAGTGAACACAGATTTGCCAAGATTCATCAATTTTAACTTGAAAAAAATTCACCACACTTTTCATCTGCTGGCAGAAAACATGCTACCATTTTTTAAATGGAGAAACTGGAATATGAAGAATGAAGTGACTTGTTTGTGGTTATAAAGGCACCCAATACTTTCCCACCATTTTCATTTGCAAGCCCTTTCAAAAAGAGACCTATTTAAAAAAGTATCAATATTTTTATGTAAAAATGAAAAATATTAGACTTCCAGACCCAGTGGGGAATGAACGTCTTTCCCATCGGGAGGGAGCCAGGAGGTGGCGCCGTTTCACGCCGCTAGAGGAGACGCCGCCGCCTTTTCTCTCAGTGTCATTTCGCTCGGTGCCCGAAATGGCAGCGGCAGCTCCGGCGCTGGAGCCTGCGCTCGGAAATGCCCTGGCAGGGGCAGCACGAAGACGTTCCTCTCTTTGGCCGCTATCAAAGCTGCGAACTAAGGGACTTTTAAGAACTGCTATTTTGATTGAGGTTTCCTAGAATGAAGTATGTGAGGAGTGCTGTGCAAGAACACACATCATTAACAAAAAGTAAAGAAGCAATAAACTTCATTCACTGTCTGAGTCCCATATTTCTCCTCTAATTCAAGACAATGTACAAAAATTTGGTGGTTTTATTAAAGAACCACAGATTTAATTAAAGAGAGCAATGAAAATCTCAACTTTCATCCAAAAATTTTTTCAACTTCTGTTTTCTGACTTTCTTGCAGAACAGGTAAACACTTCTTTTTAATAAAGAGGTCTAATAGAGGCCTAAACATTTGTTTTTCCAAAGTGCCCTGTGCTTTAGATAATGTTTTCATAATAATCCTCTACCCTAAGTTTAAACTTGGAGCTGTCAGTACTCTGCCCTCTACCTTCTGGCAAAACTGTAATATCTCAGTAAAACCAGTAAAAACAGTAATAAAAACGAGTTTTTCATGACTTCTGAGCTTCTGCAAAAAAGAAGAGGAATCCTCATGACAGCGATACACTCAACTCCAAAATATCTGTAAGCCTTAGAAAAACATATTTATTCAATACAGAATCACAGTTCCACTGACTGAACCCACAATCTAGAAACTCAATCTTTTATATCGTGGGTACAAATGAGATAATGCCCTGCACTAGACAGGTTTCAGAGTTATCAATAGGAAAGGTGTGAGATGTGGATGAAATAAAACCTACAAAACCTACCTCATCCTTTGAACGGGAGAGACAGTTTTTGATTACTTCAGCTTCCAGCACTGTCCGTTTATGAATTTCTACATGTTCATAATACCTGGACAGTCTTGTTTGACCTTGTTTGTTAACCATCAGAAAAAATTTTATCATTTCTTTTTTGTTGATTGAGTGGTAGATTTCAATTTTGGATGCAGGAGTCAGGAGAAGTATTTCTGGGAGTAGAAAAAAGTAGTAGTAATACATAGGAATAAAGACTTCGTAAAAGCTATCAACCCCAGGTATGCATATATTTATGACTGAGTTTCTTGCCAAAACATACAACACTGAAAAAACCCCTCAAATCTTTTGCACACGTCCCATGGAAAAACTCCCTTTATTCCCCACACGACTATTAATAAACTATCTAATAAATAACAGCTTTCACATTTGAAATTTTCTCATTTCAATCAAATTAATTTTTTTATAGGATTTGGGAAATTGGAGGACTAAACAATTACTTCTTCATAACCATAAATCTAGTCACCATTTTCTTCCTGCATGCTAACTGGTTTGCAAACATCAGAAATTTGCCCCATACCAAACCACACTAATACAGTTCCTAAGAGCAAAATTGGCCCATAAGCACTTTTCCCCCTCCCCGACTTGTATTTAACAATTACATTCATACCATTGCCATATCAAATTGAATGGAGAGATGGCAAAGGGAAATGCATGGGCCACAACATATGATCATTTTTTTAATGTAGAATGAGAGACTCCTAAATATTTGGGTATCTGCAGTATCAATATACTTCTTGAGCTGGACTAGGAGCTATTGAAATCTGTCTTCTGTCTGATTTCCCACCCTGATGCAAAAGATAAATTCTGCACTTAATGAAAACTAAGTGTGGATCTTCAATAGCTAAAGAGAAATTGCTTCACAATACTTACTCAAAAGAGCTTTATCTCAATATAAATAAATATTGATCCGCCCAACACCAATGAAATATAGCTATAAAATATAAATATACCACATGCAACATACAATGAAAAAGAGCATTAAAAAGAGCACAGCATATGTCAGAATCTGCTTGCTAAACAATTGACATCTCTGATGTTTTGAAAAGCATGAAAATAGAGTAAGCTGCAAATGTAATTTTTTTGAAATAGAAGATCTGGGTTATTTTCTTTAACGCCTGAGAACAATCACTGTAATGTTTTCCATCTGGCTTTCTATTTGCATCCCAGATTTACTGGCCCAAATAATCTTGAGGTTTGTGCACTGGAAACACAACAGCTACTGAAAAATGATTCCTTTTTTTCCAGTTTTGAAGAGTTGGTCCTTACCTGGTGCATCTTATGTCTCACAGTTTCTGTGACAAAGTTTAAACAGAAAAAACCTATCACAAATCCACAATCTACATACAGTGTAGCTCTTTCAGTAAGAACAGTGTATCTTAATACAAAAAAACAACAGAGGAGAAAATACAAGGCAAGCTCCATAGGTGCTGCATCATATTACTAGCAACTTGAATAAACTGGCTATACACCATCCATGGGTGACAAATCTTTCATGACAGTGATGCAACAAGTCCCAGCGTATTGTGCTGACATTAATTATTGCGTACTTCTGTTTTCTGAAAAGCCATCTCTTTACCATCACAAGAAAGTGACTTTTTTTTCCTCAGTGTACTGTGGTTTACTCTATTTACAAAGAAGTTTAGATTTCCATATGTAATTTCAAATGTATCTTTACTGATTTGACTTGATACTGAGAATTCATTCGTAGTTGAGTGACACATAGTTCAGGATCAGTCCTCAAGATAACACAATCTCTTAGGAGTCTTGACAGTCTCAGAGCTTTCTCACCTCCTCCAGGCAGGTGAAACCTCTCCAGGAACGCACTCCTGCTGCGTCGCTCTGACAGCAGAGTCGCGGGTGCTGGTGGCTGCTGCTGCCACAGTGCACGTGGCTTGTGCACTGCACCCAGGGCTTCTGAATCAGCACACTTTGGCTCTGAGAAAGAATGAACCAGGTCATTAAGATGAAGATTAAAAAAAGGGGCCCAGATAGAAAAGTATGATGGGATCTTCACTGCTGGAGGCAAGTAGACTGACATTGATGACTGAATGGGAGACTACCATCTACAATCTTTGCTGTGTTTAGCATATGGCTCTTTTTTCCCCCCACATTCTACTCTGAAGTTAGAGTTGCCATAAGATGTCTTAATATTTTAACGCATAAAGTTGAAATACTAAGATGATGTAGTCAGTTTTTGATAAAAACCTTCCAAGAAGGACAAGAATGAACAACTCCTTCCAACTCAGAACAAAGCCCCCTAGCAAGAGCCAACCTCATGATAGAAGGAACGTGAAACTTTAAAGCTGCTTAAGAAGGAGCTGTGGCATGAAAGAGAAACAATCTAAGAAATGCTGCCCATAGTTTTAAACAAGCTCAGACACAGGAGACTGACAAAGATGTCTGTCCATGCTAAACAGATAATAACAATGGCATAAACAGCTTTTCTTTTTTCATCTGAGTTTTACACTTCACCTTTGTGTTCAGCACTGCTGAAACAAGAATTAATGGTTCTCTGTTTTGATCCAAGATATTTAAATAATTTAGTCATAAATGGTACTAAGGGCTTGAGAAAAGGAGGACAGGCAGAACAGTACAACTACCCCAGGAGCACTGACAGAGCTGTTGTACTTTTGAGTTACTGTTAAGCAATACATAACAGCAAAACATATGACAAATTCATATGTATGATCCTATTGCAGGATTGGCCCCTAATCCTAATTACTCCTTTATTAACCTAATCTTTGTACATGGTTAATCCCTTTCTGATGTTATGACTATTTTATCTGCATGTATCCTTATGAATGGCCTGGATTGTTTTACAGATGAAAATATTAAGACCAGATTGTTTTTTTTTAGAATCTGCACAAATGCTCTTACCAGAATAGATTAAAAGAAGAAAAAATCTAATAAGGTTGTAACAGAGGTAGAACCATAGCAGCACTCAAAAGTGTTATCTGTAATTTATGAGACAATTATTATTCATAGGATTGGAAAACATAATCAACAACTTTTGAATCTGTAGAAAAGAGGTCCACTCTTTCTGTAGCCATTTCTCTGTTTTCCCACCAGCCTCAAAGATAGGCTTCAAGATTTTAACCAGAAATTTTGTTCATATAAATGGCAGCACAAGCATGTAGTTTTGTGCAGAAAAAGAGGAATAAACTAACAAGTTCAAATAATAACTTTGTAAAAATTTACAAAAAAGTATGCAAGCATAGTTGACTTTGAGAATAATGCTAGTGTTAAAAACATCTTAAAGGGTTTCTTTATTTCCTTTAGAACTATTTCTGAAAAAAATAACTTGTAGTAGTAAAAGCATCTGCTTGTACAATTTTGACAAAAAGTGAAATTACTGAGATTTGTTTCTAACAAACAAAATTTATTTCTTCTCTTTTCATCTTGGCTTTCAGATACAGAAAACACGTTAAAATTAGTTTTGCATATATAGGATGTACAAAAACCAGTGAAGTATAATAAACAAACAAAAAGCATATCTGTGTATGTTGATGGGTAAAAAAACCCCGTTTCATGAACTTCTTTGTATTTGAGAAGCTACCTTTTATGATCAATAATCAGTACTCTACTTAAAAGCCAGCTACCTTTCCTCTGGTACAAGTCTTACATGCTTTTCTGAGCATTCTCACGCACACGTCTGCGTGTACCCATGCACACACACAGATATTACGATGCTTTTATGCATGCAGAATCAAATGCTTCAAGGGAACTGGTGACAAGATGCAAGCCTTTCATATCTCTGCCATTATTTTGCTCATTTTAGTAATGAAAAGACATTACTATCTGAAGGCTGTTTGTCAGAAATGAATAGGCTCTCTCATTCCAGGTCACTGGACAACTATCTGCATCACAAATGCGCTTAGAAACCAAGGACTGGAAGAGACTATCGAGATCCTGATGGACTGTCAAGTCCAACTCTCTCCATCCCAGTCAGGCATGCATTAGAAATTTTGTCCAGAACAGCCTATGGTATATCCTTCCTTGCATGTCCTGCATACCCAATCTACAAAACACCTATGGAACTCTATCATGGAATGAAGACTCCCTATTAATAAAAACTTCAGAAGGGGTCGCTTGGGGAAGATGAAACAAGTCTGGAAACTGCAAACTTTCCTTCAAAAGAAATTACCTTCTGGAGAGACTAAGTAGCACTCTCCTTTACTTCCCTTACAAAATACATCTTCTGTAAGGATAATTTGGCATGCATGCAGATGACATACAGTTTTTCTACTGAGATTTAAATATGAGCTGTTAGAGTGTGTTAGATCTCTCTCACCCTCATTAAAGTATCTCTTGCAGATAAGTATCTATGAGAGAAAATTCATATCATGATTGGCCTGTGTGACTCACACCGCCAGGCTGACATGGCTCAGGAGCTGCTTCCAGGACATGTCAGCTCTGCAGGCTGCATAACCACATGAGACACCTCGAAGTAACTTGTCCCTGTTTGAGTGACACTCCTTTTCAGATAACAGCTGAGACCTCACAGAGAGGCAAAGCCTGCAATACCTGTTCTGCAGTAAATAGATCTTAAGTCTCCCATGAGGCCAACCCAGCTGATTCTACATGCAGTAATATAAAGCATATGTTAAATATAATTTTAATTATTCCTCTGGTATAGATACAAGCACTGAATTGAGTTTGTCACAGACTTCACCATTATTATTATTATTATCCACCAATATTTATACATAATCTGACACATAAATTATAAAAAAAGAAACACAACCTAAGTTTGAATTGTTCTTGCAGTGCAGCTGCAATTCAAATTAGATATGAGTCTCTCAAATGAAAACCACTCCAGTCAATGTCTACAGATTTAGAAGTATTTTAGTTATTTCAGTCCAAGAAAGGTTTGCAACATTCTAGGGGTCTTAGCTAGAACGTAAGAGATAAAATCTCACAAAGAAGAAATGGCATGACTACATATTTTCAGAACTGCTTCACCAAGAATTAAAAATAAATGTTAGCTAGGACTATAGGGAAATAATGTACTTCCCTGTCCAACTCTAAACAAGTTGATTTTCTGGATGCAGAGATCTAATGGCACTTTATGTGTATAAGAAATGCAGAATCATAGAATATTCTGAGTTAGAAGTGACCGACAAAGATCACTGAGTCCAGCTCCTGGCCCTGCACAGAAAATCCTGAGTCACATCCTGTGCCCGAGAGTATTGTCCAAAAGCTTCTTGAACTCTGTCACTCACCCAGCTTAGCGCTGTGACCACTGCCCTGGGGAGCCTGCTCTGGTGCCCAGCCACCCTGTGAGTGATATCCCACCCTTTTCCTGATATCCCACCTAAGCCTCCCCTGGCACAGCTTCAGGCCACTCTCTCGGGTCCCTCAGGTCCTGTCACTGCGTACCAGAGAGACCAGTGCCTGCCCCTCCTCTTCCCCTCACAAGGAAATTGTTGACTGCAATGAGGTGTCCCCTCAGACTCCTCCAGGCTGAACAGGCCTGGCATACCCATATGCCTTCCCCTCCATGCCCTTCACCAAGTGTAGAACAAAATGGGTTAAACTGGAAGTAAAGCATTAATGAAATTTTTTAAATGGTCAAATGATAGAGGCAAGAAGCACAAGGAGGTGTAGTAAAAGAAACAAGTATCTTATATATTTTTTTATTGAGCTTCCCATGGTTTTATTGCACAAAACCATGTAGGAAATGAAGACCACACACATAATCAGAACCCTTGGTCTTCCTACTTTTGTTGTCAGTGGACAAGGTTTTAATAAAACCACGTACTATTTTAAATTTACCAATAAAAGAAATTTTTGCAGTCTAGTTTATTACCGTGCCCATAACAATTCATCAAAAAGATGAAACAAGTATGTCTCTGTAGCTTTAAAATAAAACACTCTATTCAATTTCAGGACAGGGATTTTTTTAAAAAGCCACCTTAATATCTAGGGAAGTCAAGAGAGGAAGGAAAGAATAAAAACATTTTCCTTTGCTGTTGTCAAAATGCTGGCTGAATATAGTAACGGAATTAAACTGCAATAACTCCCCTATACTCAGGAACGAGGAATGTCCTGAACAACTGCAGCTAAACAAAAGGTTAAACTAGTTATGAGCTAAGACTCAGTTTTTAATAATGATTAGGTAACTGTCAGTAGACAATAAAAAGAAATCAGCTGAGGTGGAAAGGAGCTGGATTTAGACTGCCTAATGAGTATGGAATCAGGAAGAAGGGACAATGGCATTTTAGTAGGAAATGATTTAATGGAGAAGAAAGGAAGGACTGGATGAACTAACTGAAGCATCGATACATACCTCAGGACAGATTGGTAAAGAAAGGAAACACCAGGACTGAGACAAACAGTATTTTTTTCCAGTAATTAACAGAATTCCAGGTCTGTCAGAATTGACCTTTCTTAGGAAACTACCCATATAGTCAATGAGTACAGCATGTAAAAATTTTGTAGAGAGGCAAAACCAAAGACCTACCTTACTTAAAACGGGTGACCTATGGATCATTAGAAATAAGCTGTGACGATAACTTTTAAGTATTACATTTCAGAGTAGTATTTTGCAATTGAGGCAATTTCACCATATTCAAACTACAGCCTCCAACACTGCATTGCTATCACTGATAAAACTGAGCCAGATAAAATAGACCAGTAATTTCTTGCAAAACCATCCTCACGTGGAAGAGTTTTGAATAGCGAACATGGTGCACTCTTTTCCTCAAGGGGGGAATACATTACACATATCACAACCGAGGTATCATGAAGATGACCAAAGATTAGCCAGCTTCCAGAAACATACCATAAATTTAATGTATCTATTCTAAACCACCTCCTTGTAGGGCAAACTCAGCGCACCATTAAATCGCGCAGAGTCTCAAAAACTGAAGTGCTGGACCCGCGCTGCGCTGGCTGCGCGTCGCTTTAGGACGCAGGCCCCGGCCGGGCCGCATTCCCGCCGACTCTTCCAGGCGCTCGGCACTCCCGAGTAGCGGAGCGAACCGAGCCTCGCCGCCACTTCCGACTGTCACCCGGGGCAGAGGGGAACAGCCTGGCCAGGCCCCTCGCCGCCAGCCCCGACACCGCCCGGCCCAGGGCCGGCCCCGGCGGGGGCGAGGCCGACCCGCCGCAGGAAGCCACGGCCAGCCCCGGGCCCGTCCCGCTCCCCCCGGCCGGCGCTCACCTCCCTCCCGCGCAGGCGCGTGGGGCCGCGGGAGGCGGCGGCGGAGGCCAGGCCGCGGTTTCCCGGCAGGCGCCGCTCGCTCCCCGCCCGGCCGGGTGGGAGGGTGGGAGGGCCGCGGGGCTGTAATGGCGGCTGGCGGCGGCTCCGCGCTGCGCTGACACCCGGATCCGCTCGGCGCAACCCCCCCGCCCGGCCCGCCCCCTCCTCCCCGCCCCAGCCAGCGCCGCTCGCCCCCTCCCCGGCCCCTGCTCCTGGCCCCCGCCGCGGGACGAGGAGGAGGGCTCCCCGCAGACAATGGACGAGCACCCAGGAGCCGGAGGAGGCGGTGGGATGGCGGCCGCCCCGAGACCACAGCAGCCGCCGCCGCAGGCGGGTGGGAACATGAACCTGCAGTCCGGTGGGGGCTGCGTGGGGGTTGGAGCCGGCGGAGGAGGAGGGCAACAGCCACAGCCCCAGGGCCCCGCGGCCCCGGCCGGTCAGGAGGCGGCGGGCCCCGCCGAGCTGTCCCGGCCCCAGCACTACACCATCCCGGGGATCCTGCACTACATCCAGCACGAGTGGGCTCGCTTCGAGATGGAAAGGGCGCACTGGGAGGTGGAGCGGGCCGAGCTCCAGGTACGGGGGGCCAGGGCGATCTAGGACTGGCCCGGCCGGCTCGGGGGGCCGGGCCGCGCGCGGCGTGCGGGGGCAGCGCTGCCTGGGCGAGCGGGATCCGCGGGGCCCCCGAGGCCGAGCCGGTTGCCGTGGCCCGGAGACGGTACCTGGGGGAGATCCTGCGGGCGGAGCGGCGGTACCGGTGGAGGCCCGAGCCGGGCTCCTTCCCCGGGGCAGCCATTTTGGTTTGTAGCATGGCGCCCGCCCGGCTCCGGAGCGGCCCCGGCCCCGCAGGCCGCTCGCCCGGAGCCGCGGAGCGGGGCTCGCAGCGCGGCCGGGGAAGGGCGGGCGGGCGCTGCCGCGGCGCTGGCCTGTGACCCTCCTCCCCCTCCTCCCCGCCGGCGGGGCGAGCTGCGCTGCGCCTTGACAGCTGCGGTCGGCTCCCGCAGCACAATGACTCCGGGGCTCCTCGGCCCCGTGCGGGTTACCGACAGCAAGAGCCTCCGGGCCTGGGAGGGAGGACTGATGCTTCCCTGCAGCTCAGCGAGCTCTGGCTCTGGAGAGGGAGAAGAGGGAGTGAGGAGGCGGCCCTGCCTCCCGAGCAAGGGCAGGACCAGGAAAAAGAGTTCAGGTAAATCCTAAGTAAAAGACTTAGCTAGGCATGCAATTAGAGACGGGTCGAATCTGTTCTCTCTTTCTTTGGGACTCCCTTCTACGACTCGATTTCGTATCGTAGAAGAGCGAGGAATCGATAAAGTCTGCGGTGTGGTCATTTTAGTATGCACGAAAATACCAGCTTCGTCTTAGGAACGGAAATTGAATAACTTTTCAGGATAGAGAGCAAGTGTTGGAGTTGCAATATACATTTCTTGCCACTAATGTTTGCTTTTAGTAATAGGATAATTTTACTAACTATTTTTGCAGGTAAAAAAAAATCATGCGTAGACTATTCCAGTTTATGAACAGATTGCGAAATCCACTGAATGTGAGGTATCCACACAGGAGCCATTATCTTTTTATAGGACAGAAATGTACATAATAAAAATGTAAAAAAATATTGGCAGACTTTATTGCTTCCAAACATTTTTTTGTGATTTTTGTGAGTGAGTGTGTATGGTCTTGAAGTAGTAGTCCGTCAAATTGCATTGCAATAGCAGCCGGCATTTGCAAGGCATTTACTTTCAAATTTCAGAACCAAGAAGTATGTCTGAGCCTGGGCAATTCTTCAGGAACTTCTTGGCTCTATAATAAGCATGTATTTTGCACTGTTTTTGTTACAACTATAATTAAGAAAGAATTAAAACCCAAAACCACCAAGGGAAATAATTTAAGAGGTTTTACTGTTTCTTTCACTTACTGTAAGTCTTACCATTTTAAACCTCGTGAAATGGCTGGATTTAAAAGCCATGGTGAACATGGGTGGGTGTTTTTAGTTGAGAGCAATTGGCTGTTTTTCCTGTTTTCTCTAGCATCTTAGTGTTATAGCATTGTGTTTATAAATAAGTTACTTAGTGTTATTCATTACCAGATAAAACCACCTTGAAATATTTGTTTTAGGTATGGGCTTGTAACTTTAAAACGAGGTACTGCTGTACCCTAACATGAAAAGTACTCCGGAGACTTGAAAAGTTGTTTCTGACTGATTAAGTGCTTCTCTGAGCTCACGTGGCCTCTGGACTCCCTCATGCACTCTTTGCCAGCATTGCTGCTTTTTGTTTGTGATTGCTGTTTGTTATCCATGGCCATATCATTTCTTTGGCATGTCTGTGGAGGTACAGTAGCAGTTTTGACCCTGATTATGTATGTGTTGATTGACATACGTGTGCAAATGCCATGGGACTGAGGCAGCAGAGTTGCTGCACTGTGCTTATGCGCATGGGTGTTTTGATTGGTTTTTTTTGTAACTTTGGAAGCCCGGGGTAGAAGAGGGGGAGGACATTGCCCTTGGATTTTAGGTCTTACACTATACAATAGTGAAATATGTTGTGAATATTTTTTGAAGATAGATGTTTACTAGGTCTGTGGGGTTTTTTCTTTGTTTTGCAACTTTATTTGTTGCCTGTTTTGTGGCCAGTTAAACTAATAGTTTGGATCTCCAACAGTTTTGTCCCTTAAAGCTAATGAGAAGGTTAATCATATGTCAAGTGTGAGTTTTTTGATGGTTGAGGCCTCCTGGGTTGGAAGGAAAACAGGAATTCCATGGCTTGGCAGTAGATAATTTATGTGGAAGTGCGTATTGGATGATTTAGCTGCCACTCCTCCTGATGCAGGCAATTTCATCCTTATTTCTTCATTCTCTCAAGATGACAGTAAACTCTATAGACAGTGCTTCTCAGTGCTGGCCATTGCAAGTTCTTTATAACTTTGCTAATAATAACTTTATAAAAAGTATCTGAAAAACCAAATGACTTAGCAATATGTTTGGTTTTATTAATGTGTTCTGAATAGAAGAATTTATTATTCCAAAGAAGAAGAAGCTACTTTCTTATCTGTGTATGAATTAATGGACCTCCTGTGTGGTTTACTGACCCACTCCTTTTCTTTACCTGCGTGGTTCAAGTGACTGGAGGAATTGGCACCCCTAGTAGGAGTGCTCTTTGCATAGAGGGGTGATGGTGAAGAAAGATAGGATCTGCAGTAACAGTTTATTCTTTCTGGGTTCTTGTAATGACTTTTTTTTTGTTGTTGTTGTTCTACCTATGGCCACAATTTTATAAATAAAGCACGTGTTACTTTGTTGGGCTGGGGTTTATGCCATGGCTGTGATGACTGACAGAGGGTCTCAAGCCTTTTGGATCTGAAGTCTTGTACTGGTAAACCTGTACTCAGACTTTGAATCTCAAATACTAATAGTTTTATGCCATCTTTCCAACTCCTCAGGTGCATCCTGTTCTGCCTGTGTGCAGAAGTGAAGCAGCATAATCATTAGACAAATCTGTGTGTGCAAACCAGTATCAAGTACAGAAATGTCAAATATCAGGAGTGCAGTACTTGAAACACAGTACACTTCTTTCCTTTCCGTTGTAATACTGGCTGCTGCAGTGACTTCTCTGGCTTTCACTGATTGCTGTGTTGAAAATAAGCTGTCTGGCCTTGTGTAGTGTCTTGTTCGCTGCAAGTAATGGACACAATCTGTTCACTATTTAGTGAACTAATAGATTTTCACTGTAGCAATGTAACTTTGATCTGCCAGACTAATGACCTTGATGTTGGTCAATAATGACCAGCTGTTATGCAGAGATAAATGGTCTTTTCTAAGACATGTATGCACTGTAGAGGAGTTACAGCAAGTCCATATTGAATATTATGTATTTGTTAGAAATAACCAGTTGTTCAAGGTGGTAAGTGGCTCCACAGTATCCTAAAAGAAAAAGAGACTTGGATGGGTAAACACTGTAGGGATGCACAGAAACTCTTAAGGAAGATAAAGTTGTGTCAAAAAAGGAGTAGCATAGGAAAGCTTGGGCTTGCAGGCTGTTAATGCTTGTCTGGAATAGAAGTCTCAATTGTGCAGTTCATTCAGGTTTTCTGAACTAGATGAAAACCAGATTGAATATTCTCTGGTCTTTCAGAATCAAGCAAGAATATGTTGAGAGAGAATTGCCAATAGATGCTGCTTCCAAATGTTTTAATTAATAGGAAGAATAATTAAGAAACCTAAACACTCAGAACAAAATATATGCAATTTTGGATTACACGTTACAGAGCCTCTCAAGTAACTTTGGTGTGCATAAAGATTACTATGACTGTTAATACATTTTTCTGTCCTATAAAATGACATCTTTGGTGGTGCACCACTGAAGCTCCTAGTTTCTCCTATTTTACACATGCTTTTCCCCCAAAATATTTAGAGATACTATGCAAGCATATTTTCTAATATTCTTTATTTAGGTGTTTAAAAATCCCAAACCACCAAAACCTACAGATTTCAGATTTCACTTGCCTGCCTCCCCGCTTCCCTTTCTGCTGGGGATGATGGAGCAGACTCATTGAAAGAGTTTTATACAACATGTTCTTTAAAAAATGAAGAAATGTATCTTCAGATAACATATTTACATATGTTGGTAGAGCAATCAAAATGAGATCACGTTCAGAGTGTGTATATACAGTCTGAATGTGCTTGCTATACTTTGGAAATGCTGTACTTTAGCATTTCCAAAGTATAGCAAGAATCAGTAGCTGAAATGCTTACCTGTATGTTCCTTGTTTTAGTTTGTTACAGGTTTGAAGGAGGGTGGGGATAATGTTGGGAATGTTTCTCTCTTGAACTTGGAGGAACAATTAATTCTTTTCATAATAGACTTTGCCTTGCTTTTGGCTTGCAAAAAATTTGTTTTGATGATATATTGCAAGTAGAAGTGGTTATGAGGGTTATAGAATGGTTGTTAGTTTGTTGGCCACAGTCTGTTTCTCAGCAACTAGGGGACATACAGTAAAAATAAGTATTTTAAAAAAACTCCCTGGCTTTTCAGGAATTAGTGGCATTTTGTGCAGGGGACTCTTGTAAATGCTAATATTTTCTTGGATCAGAAAGTGTTTGGATAAGTTCATGGAAGAAAATTTCCTGCAGATGTCTAAAAGATACTGTCTTTTTGATTTACAGCTGTTCTGAGATTTGAAATGTTTTGTGAGGTTATTCTTTTGTTTTTATGCTAGTCCTGTGGAACTGCGTGTTAGCTCGTGGTTACAAGTGGCATATGAGGTCGGGGGTCTATTGGTCTCAGTAGGCAAGCTGTTGTACTCTCTTGACCAATAAGGTAGCTTTGAAATGGAGTCATATAACAGTTTGAGCTTGAAGGAGCATTAAAGATCATATGGTTCTAACTTCTCTGCCATGGGCAGGAAAGTGCTTTGATTTGATTGTTTGACAATATGTTTAGTGCTGTTTTGATGCTGTTTCATTACTGTTTTTCTTAAAAAACAAACCCTGATTGATATCAGGACATTAATTCTGATATAATAAGCAAAGTTAAGGCAAGAAATTCAGATGCTGCTATTGTGAAATGCAGTGTCTTTTAACCACATGATTGTTTATCAGTTGCTTTCTAGATAGTTGGAATATGATAAATTATTAAACTGCTTTTTCATTGGATCTTACAGGTGAATCTCCATATTTATTATGAAATTAGCTTAACTAAATCTAAAGCAATCCTTAAAACCCCCCCAAAGAATACTTGCTCAACACTGACTGAAAATAAAATGAAGTAGGTAGTAAGAAATTGGTCAGCATTCTTACTTGTGGTAGTTGTAAATGCCATGAGGAGTGTGGGTAATGCATGTAGCAGAACTGTCTAAATCCTGTTTGTGCGAACTCTTCAGGTGTTTGCTTAAGTGGGGTGCAGAAGTACATTGTGATCCAAATAACTAATGTTAATTCACATGATAAAACATTTGAGTTTTTGAACACCTTTTTTTATAATGACATTTTTTTCTGTATAAAATAACATAAGAAGTTAAAACCCAGAAACTTCTGGGTTCATTAATCATTTCTCTAATGTAATGGTGAAAACAGCTATGTATTTTATGGAGTTCAGTTCCTTTTAAATTTAAAGCACTGAAATGAGAGTTCTGTGTATTTTGGGTAGAGGGCAATTAGACATAATCAAGGGCTTCCCTACTGTGGCTTTCATAGCTGTTTAGTCAACTGCATAAACAGGCACACAGTTTCTTGGTAAAACTTCAGGTGCCTGTTCCCAGAAGGTTGGAAGTTTGTTCTTCTGTGTTTCTGGCTAAATACTGCCTTTCTTCATAGGTTTCTTGGCAAGACTTCCAAATTAAAGTGTGCGGAGATGCTTCCTTTTTGTATATGGATAACCCTATTCTTCCAGTTTTATTTTTGATTTAGATCTTTAACATCTCTGTAAAATTTTCTTGCAGTATTCACCTCATGGAGACAAAACAATAAAAGAGTGCAGGACATGGAATTACATTAAGCTCCATGTAAAAACAGGAACAGGAAATACCTGGATAACTCTGAGGTTTATGTGTGGGATACTGCTCAGTGTAGTAGTTGTGTAACTTTTTCTGGAATATTGTTTCTACATAATTCCCTTCTAGCAACAGTTGGTATAAAAGTGTTTTCTATTGTGTAAGAATTGCCTTTTCATAAATGATTATTTGTAATAATAATACTCTTACTTAGAATCAGTGCACAGAACTGATTTTATAATAGTTTATAACAGTTACTCTGGTGAGGTTTTCTTTTAGGCACAGTGTAGAAGTGTGTGGCAGATAAGTTATATAACACTTCCTGGTGAAGAATTCTTTTTTTAAACACTGGGCATGCATTTTACTTCTTAGTTTCATTGCAATTATACCTATGCATATTTAATAGCTCTTTGGGAAATCTAATTTCAGAGAATTTTTTGTGAGGGTTGAAATATCTGTGGATATAATTATTTGTTTCATGCTGAAAGTAGGTTTTGAGGTAGTGGTGGGTGTTCTTGATCCTTCTTGTCATTTAATAAATTAGGAGAAAGTGATAATGGATTTATTTTTTCCTAGCTGATGAAGAGAGTGGCTAGGGAAGTTGGATCCTCCAGTGATTTGATGTATCTTCAGCACAAATGTATAACTTGCAAGATCTTTGTTTGCCTATCTGATGATGGTTACTTTTTGTCACTCACACTGTTCTTGAATTATCCTAAGCCATGCTCAGCAGGATACTTAGTTTAATGATATCTTCTGCCTTTATCAGTGCAACTCCATCAGGTATTAAAAGCCAATTATGAAGCTGACTGTTCTTCAGGACCAGTCCTGAAGGTACAGCAATAAATTTAAGCAGTTTGTAGGTTTTTCTACAATATCTTCTACAGTATCCACTATAGTATCTTCATAAAAATATCTGATTAAAGGTAGCCTGCTGTTGGCAATTAAAGGTAAAAATCTGTTTTTATGATTCCAGAACAAGTTCCACTTGATGAGAGATGTAGTGCATTCCTAGGTTTGTTTGAAGTTACTGTGTATGTAAAAATCCTGTGTGTGTTGGCTGTAACATTCTGAAAAAAACATGCTTCTTTGAATGCTAATTAAAATGATCCTGAAATAGAGAATGACTTTCAGTCCAGGTGCCTGAAGGTCTTCCTGATTATATATGTATATTTAAATGGGTTGATTGCTCTAAAATTCCTTCCTGTTGTTCGCCTTGTTTTCACTCAAAACACAGTCATTCCTTATCTGCTACCAAATTTGAGGTTGATGATCCTATAGTACTCCTCCTAGAAAAAAAAAAAGTCCAAAGAGAATGGCTTGACTTTATGCCAGTGACCACTATAAGAAGCTGGAGAATGCTTGACTCCAGGATTTAACTTGAAACTGTGGTGGTTTGCATTCCTTGAGGATGAGACCCCAGGGTGCTGGAACAGAATCCTGCTATATGCCTTGAGACCCTGGGAAAAGAAAAGATCTTGCTTTGGCAAGCAGAAGTCTCAGAAGAAGGTTTAAGCAGAGCATTTAAACAGGTTTACAAATTTTATAACACCTATTCTGTTTCATATCTTCAGCAAGGCTAGCACAGTTGTATTGGTCGAAGGCAGGGCTACTGTCTCTGTTAACTCCCTGGTGAAGTGGTGTAAATTAGACAGTACTGGTGAGGTTCTGTGCCAGGAGGCCAGATTAACATTTAGGAGGTGCAAAATACCTGCTGCTTGTCAACTTTCTGTCATGCCTCACTGAAAATACTGCCTTATACACTTTTATTTTAACTGCCTTACTCTTCTATAGCTTTAATTCCATTAACTTGATTATATGAAATTTTGTTATTGTCAGTGTTGCCATTGCCTTAATGCAAAGCTCTGTACATTCTGTAAGATTCTATTCTTTTATATATATATGTATATATATTTTTATATGTATGGCTTCTTACATTCAAACACTTTATTAGTTCTTGGTCCCTTAGGAATGTATGCTACTGACCTGCAGCTGATGAACACTAGAACAGCCTAAGTCAGTTAGATCACTGTGTTCAAAGTCTGCTGTAGATCATGCTTTTGTCTTTATTCCTAAATAACAAATAGAGGTTCCTGATTTTGGAGAGGAAGGGTACATTCTTGAGGATGTTTGCCACACTGCAATTCTTCTCTTTCCTTTCCAACTCTATAATGACCATAAGAACCTGCTGTACTACAAACTGTACAACTTCACTCTTATTTATGTGCTCTTATACTACAAATATTAATAATAGTAAAGAGAATTAGCTTAATATTCTAATTTCTATTTAGTATTAACTATCTAACGAAGCTTCAAGTGGGGCACTTTGCAAAGGTAGCTTCATGTTAATGGAATAATATA
Source organism: Serinus canaria (assembly GCF_022539315.1). Taxonomy (NCBI): domain Eukaryota; kingdom Metazoa; phylum Chordata; class Aves; order Passeriformes; family Fringillidae; genus Serinus; species Serinus canaria. Next base: position 35,372,411 of record NC_066319.1, on the reverse strand, counting down.
CCAATATAGTGGTGTTAACAGGAAGGTACTTTTAATTTAACTAAATTCAAATACTGTCTTTCGGTGAGTGTGTATGTGTATATACACACACACACACACACACACATATATATATATATATATAAATAAAATTAGTCTTATTGTTTGTAGCTGTTGCTTTATTGAAAGAAATTTCTTTTACTAGCAAAATGTATTGCCAAAAATGTCAAGCGGTTTAAAAGACTTTATGTGAATCTTTTTAGGTAGGAATGGTCCAAGGTGTGTAACTACTTTTGGGTTTTGTTTCAAAGATGTTATTTGCAATATTCATGCATTTAGGAGGAATACAGAAAATAGAGATTATAATGACAGAATGAGCAACTGCAGCTGAAGATGAACTAGTGCTGAAATAGTCATGCTGAGTTGTTTCTTCCACCACCTCTGTGAATTTCCTGCTAAAAGAAATTAATAAAACCCTGAATGATCCTTGGCTTTGCAAGTGCTCTAAGGGAGTTACAAATGCAGAAATTGGGAAGTGATTTCTGTCTTGTGATCTGTGCGGATCTGACAGAATCAACATTGGAATATAATGTCTCATTGTTTAGTAGCAGTTTTGAAAAGAATGCTGAAAATTTGACATAAAACCAGTTTGAGGTCTGGAAATAACATCTTGAAGACTGATCCATTTAGAATTGAGTCTTCTGGCTAAATCAGAAAGCAGTCTGGGAGGTAGCCTTATTAGGTGCCTCACTTATTAGGGTTTTAGACTTTTTCAGAGGTTTTTTAATTTACAGTAAAAAATAGTTCATTTACGGGTATGACACAGCAGACTGGAACTTCACCTTAAAAAAAATAAATCCCAGTGAGAGTGTGATAGATATGAATATGTGTGAATCTGGATAACTGCTTTTTGGTTTTGTTTCTTGTGTTCTTGGTGTGGGTATTTTTTGGGATGGTTTTGTTTTGTTTTGATCTTTCAGTTTTTGGAGTTCGTGTATTTTGTTTTGGTAGAACAGCCAGAGAAATAATCAGGCAACAAGTGGAAAACATACTGACATAATTTTTATACAGTGAAAATTTATGAATCCTTTCTGCATGGAGACACAGGAAACTGAAATGGATTCACAAGAAGCTATCTGTTGCTCTGTAGTCTAATCTACTGCTATTGAGTTTGTATGTTCTTCCCATACTTTTTCTTAAGGCATTAGACTTAAATGAAGATCTGGACCCTTGGAACTGAGGGAACTAGGGGGTTTCTTGGTTAAATGAGAAGGAAGCCAGTGCTATCTCTTCTGTAATAGGTGAATGTAGTAAAGTGTCTACTAAGTGTCATAGCTAGTGTCTACTAAGACAGGCAATGACCTTTTTGTTTAATAACTAAAGCAGAGACCTCAACAGGTTATGGATAGCAAGTATCAAAGTACAAGTAGTTTGATACTTTGTTGCTGGTTTGTTGAATATGCCTGTCCAGGGCAGGAAGCTGTTTTTGAAAAATTAAAGGTAGAAGAAAATGTCCAAGAACCCTTGTGGTGTAAATTCTAAGATTCAACAATTGCAAAGTAATCCTCACTTTTCTTGAAGAATTTTCCTTACAGTTGTTCTGGTTTCATTGCACTTCAGTCTGTTTTTTCCAATCGGTTTGTGCTGTAAGTTGGGATCATTCCATAGCATTATGTGAAAGTTGCAGACCTATTTTGAGCACCATTATTATTTGTATTTCAGTCATATAGAGAAAAGATAAAAGCATATTCAACAGTTACTTTTGAATCTCTGATTATTGTTGCATGGTTAAATTTGAGACTTTGGGTCTGGACAGACAACTACTTCGGAGACTTCAAAGTGAAGTGAAATTTCTTTAGACATTATTTTGGCATTACTTCATGTAGAACATGTCATTAATAAATGACATCAGTGATGATGCTAGATGTTTTCAGAATACACGCTGCACGTTGGTGACACAGCCTGTGATGGCCAGGGGTATTTCTCAAGTGTTTGAAACCCTGTGTCATCTGCGGTTACAGGGTATTTTGCCATTGGTTGTTGAACCTGGTGTCTTGACTTATACTTGTCCACAGGCTTGTCTGTGTCTGTTTTCATTAGTTTTTCTGCAGGGAAGGTACTGCTCACAAGCTTTGCATCTCTTAAATGGTTCATACTGGAATAGTGTACAGAATATTTAAAAATAGAAAATTTACATAGGAAATGCTGTATACAGTCTTGTTAATTGACTGAGGAAATACTTAGAGTTGATAGCTGATATTTTTAACAAGAATCAGCTTTTGTCATTGGTGTTGAAGCCTTGTTGTGGGCTTTTTCCAGCACAGACATTTGGAAAATACCATGACTTAGTGGCTTTTAGAAGTACAAACCTGCCGTAATTTCTTACCACATGATAGTCCAGTAAGAATTCCTTTTCATTTGTGAAAAAATGCAAGCTTTGGCTGCCATCTGGAGATGTGCCAGTTGACTGGAAGCTGACTAACATCCCAGTTGTCAAGAAGGATGGCCCTGGTCACAACAGGCCTGTCAGTCCCTCTTCAGTGACTGGTGAAATCATGGAGAAGCTTATTCTGGGAGCTATTGAAAAACACCTGAAAGCACTGTCACTGATCACAGCAGCATGGCTTCATGAGGGGAAAGTCCTGCTTATCACACCTTATTCCCTTCTATGACTGGGTAACCCACCTTGTTGATCAAGTAAAGCCAGCTGATGTAATCCTTTTGGATTTCCCTTAAGTTTTTGATTCTGTCTCTGAGAAGATCGTTCTGGACAAAATGTCCAATGCACAGCTGGATAAACACATCATGCAATGGGTGATCACCTAACATCTTGTATAAACTTTTTTCTGTAAAAGGCATATGAACACTTAAATTTTTATTTTATTTATTGGAAAACCTGATGTGAAACAAATTAAAATTCCATAGAAAGCCTATTAAGAAAATAGATTAAGGATTATTAGTTTTACTTTCTGAGTCAAACTTCAGGAAGTTCTTTGGGCGAGGATACTTACATTGTCAGTCAAAATTGTGAAGAGAATTAGTTTAATTTGTGTTTGTTTGCAGAGCTTTCTAAAATTCTTATTAGGAACATGACTACCTTACATCTTTGGAGCTTGCTTTCAAACATGTTTTGTGGATTACTTAACCTGCTTAAGAAATGCAGTTGAAATACGGTGTTCAGACACTTCATAGAATAGCAAGTGCTTAAAACTAGTAAGAATTACTTTTGCTGCTTATGTTTTGCTTAGCTGTTTGATTATCTTGTGTGATAGCATTTGATATTTGAATGGAAAGATTGTAATTCCTCAATAGAATTATATTGGTACTGGTGAAGAAAACTTGGAGATAAAAGTGAGTGGTTTTTTTTTTTTTTTGTTTTTTTTTTTTTAAGTCAAAATGAGCATTTGTGTCTACTTAGATTATGTAGTGGCTCCAAGCATTCCTGTTAACTGTCAGTTGAATAAAGAAATAATGCCTATTTAATAGCCTTCCGATAAAATTTGCTGGATCTTGGGTCTGTTGTCTGATTTTGGGGAGAGCTGGCATATAGGGACAGTGACTGTTGTTCTGACATTGTGACATGGGACATATTGGTAGTTCTTTTATAGTCAGTTGATGATAATGGCCAGATTATTTTCACTTTTCCTGAAGTTAATGTTATAATTGAGTGTTACAGAGTAGAATGTGTTTTCAGGAAGATGAGAGCTGTTTTACACATTCCTAGGCCAGAGCTTACTTTTCTGAAGGAGTATCTCTGGGACTGAAATTGAAAAGGAAGACTAATTTATAAATTTTACTGTGCTCATAGCTTGGTAAGTTTTAAACTGAAACACAATATTATAAACCTGTTCTTGCATGAAGAACATTGCTACAAGAGTAGTCAATGAATGATAAACTCCCAAGGCACTTGCATCTGTTATTCAAAAAAAAAAGGTTTTATAATTTCCAGTTTTTAGATTTGTACGTTTCAGTCCTTGAGGAGAATGCTACCAGAATGTGAATCCATTGTTTTTAGTGCCTTCTAATTCTTTTGGACATGTAGTCTCTTATTTTCCCCTCACATCCACTGGCTTCTCTGTACTGGATGAAAGTTTATGGACAGAGAGTTGATTTACTTTGTTTACAAACCATGATGTTTAGAGGGTTGTTGGACTTTAAAAACACAATTATGAATTGTATGAGTTTTATTGTTGTACGGGTCTAAATACCACTTTGGTTCAGAGAATGGCTGTAAAAATCCTAAGAAAAAAATTATTCAGTGAAAAAATTCTCAGGAAGAGTGAGAGAATGAAGGCAGTCATATGCTGAATGTAAGTTTAACTTAGAAGTTTGACCCTAACACAGAAGAGGATTTTCTCTGAGTTGGTCAAAGTAGCTGATTAAACTTGACAGTAGTGAAGAGGGAAACCTTTGAATGTGACTGATGGGGTGAGAGTTGGGAAGAGGAAGGACAGGTTAAGAAAAGGAGGGAGTTTTGCGAGCCTGGTCTTTCCCATACCCACTGCAGACTGATGGGGACTTAGGAATGAGTAAATCCCAGTGTATGTCAGCTGTGTCATTAACCTCCTTAGAGCTACCTGGGTTTCTTCTTTCTGCTGCTCTGGTCCAAAAGTTGCACCAGTATGTGACTTTTCTAGTGGTTAGGATTTGCTTCTAACAAACTGTCTGAAACTGATCACTTGAGTCTTTGAAAAAAGTGTAAATTGGGGGGCGAGAAATGATCATCAGCTCAAATGGAAAAGATCTGTAAAAAAGTAACCTTCAGGAAATATTTTAGCTTTGCTGCTCTAATTGTAGTAGTTCACTGTCTCCATATTTAACTGACCGTTCATAAGGTTGTGCAGAAAATTACTTTCTTTATTTGCAAATGTTGTTCAAATGTACACTGCTATTAACCAGTTGTTAAAATCTTCCCCCCCCCCATATGTTTAACCTGAGCTTATTTTATGAAGCAAAGATCTTCTGTTAATATATGAGGTGTTGTTTCTATAGTTTTTTGGTCTTCCAGATACTTTTTATTCTACAGAGTCTTTGAGAGTATTATGTCTTTAAAACACGTATGATCCTGATGTTGCCTGCGACACCTATTGTACTGTGCAACTTACTAAAGAGAGTATCTCAAGACTTTAATTTACAAAATAAAGATTAATTTATATATATATATATTTTTTATAGTAGTCAAAGTCTCTTCTTTTAGTCCTCCGTTGACAGTTTTAAGGATTAATTGCATTCACAATAAATATATAAACATAAGCAGTCTGTAAGAATGCACTAAAACTCATGCTTTTAGTTGTTCTGAAGGAGTTGAAGTTTTAAACTGTTTGTTGAAAAATGAAGGTGAAGGCTTCTCTTATGTTCAGTTTCCCTTTTTTTGAATGGGAACTGGAACTTTGATAGCTGCACAGATGTGTTCATTCTTAAATGACTGTTCGTAGTCAAATCTTCCACCTCCCCTGTATTTTTTAGTTTTTCAAAACTGTTCTACTTCACTTTCAGCATAATAAAAGTCTAAAAATCAAGATTAGATTAGGTTTATTGTGTGATAAAATGTTCCTGTTGTTTTGAGGTTTGTGACATGCCCTACTAGGATAAGCATACGCTTAATGTGCACTGAGTAGTTTCAGTGTATTGCACTTCTTTCAGAATTACTGCTGGCCTTTCCTACCTTCCTCCTAGAAGTCTGAATGGACTTTAGAAAAACAAAACCCAAGCAGTGCATAGATGGCATTACTTCACATACAGTTGAGTTTTTTCAAAATAAATTTACAGATACTAAGAGTTAACAATGTTTAGAACTGAAATGGCAAGAAAGTATTTTCTGAGTGTGGTGATGTATTGGTAAACTCATTAGAATTTGATTGCTTGAATTGTATGGAAAAGTGTTAGTGTTTCAGCTGTGGAAGAGAAGGCTTTTAATCAGTCTTCCATGCTTTACCATCCAGGTATGGTATTTCTTTTATGCCCCTTTTTCCCTTTAATATGTTTCACTAGGTTTGAGATGCTCAACAAGTATTTTAAATGCGACATGTCAGATTTTTTTAAGAAAACAAGACTATCAAATCCTATATGGATATCCTAACTACTTTAAAACCTTTAGGTTACATATGCAATTTTACTTTCCCAAAATGTTGTAATAACTTTCCTCTATTTTGCTGAATGGCTTAGAGAAATATGCTTGATCAATGTGAAGTTTGTCCAGCTTTTCTGGGCAATTAAAGCAATAAAGTGCAATTTTAATGTGAATGGTACCATGCTTGGTGCTGTATGAAGTGTAGAGAATAACTCTGAAGTTTTAGAAGTTTCTTTCAAAATAAGGAGGAGGGGGAAAAAAATTCTCATTTTATTCCCAGGAAACTTCTCTTTTAAATTTTCTTAAATGGGTTTCAAAATGATATACAATATTTTTAATAATTTAAAGTTATGTGTAAGTAATATAGTAAACTACTTTAAGTCTTCTTTTACACTTTCATGAAAAAGTATAATTGCATACTAGGGATGTGAAGTATCAGTGAAATGTGATTTTAATTTTTCCTTTAATTTGAGGGAAACTTTCTTGTTTGAGGTCGTAGAGTTTTGGTGGAAGACTGTTGACTGTTTTGAGTATGGTCAGACTTCCTATTTAAAAGATGAAACCCCTTTCAACTACAAAATGCACGTGTATCTTAAGTGCAATGTGCTGTTAAATAAATACTAAGTTTGCAAAGTGTAGAATATTACATGTTAGAATTTTTATTTGTTCCTTTCTTTATATGTGTTTTGTATTTTTTTAACCCCAGACAGTTCTTTGTTCTGGGATCCATACTGTTCAAGTAGCTATTCGGTAATTCTTTTTATCCTTGAATTCTATCTTGCCTAGTTTCAGGCATTATTTAATGCATCCTTGCACAAATACAAAGTATGTGTCATTCTAACTACTTCTCAAAGTTCCCTGAATTCACTTTCAGAATAAAGCTGAGCAAGTTGGTGTGGTGATACTCTTACTTGCAGCTGAGGGCCAAGGGGTAGAGGGAGCCCCGAGTCGGTTCAGTGTCAGTTTTGTAGAAACATAGTAGATCTTTGGGCTTTGTGAAAATACTGAAAATACAAAAATTTACAGGCTGGTAGAAGAGGAGGAATCTGCCCTGAAAATTAAAGCCTTGGTTAGGCATTGAAGAACTGAAAATACAGTCCTTACCAGATTGAAAACTGTTCTAACAGAATCTGTGCGCAACTAAATCCAGCTGGATTTTTGTAAACCATGAGTGGCCTTATTTTTACTTACAGAACTATTACATGCTTTATAGAAGAATGTGGTTTTCTTCCCCTTAAGAAATGTTCTTGCTAATACGTCTTTAAAAATGCATTTTGATTGAATTTTCAATTCAGAAGAGTTAAGACTTGTGTTTGACTTTCTTAGTCTCTCTGCTCATGTTTTTTAAACCTTTCAGCCCTAGAATGATTTTCTCAGTAGACTTGATGTGTGTCAACACAAGCAGCTAAGTCAGCACAGTAGAAGGAACAGAAATAGTAGGTGGAAGAGGATTGCTTCTCTTGGTGTCATCCTCGGGACTTGCAAATCAGTTGAAGGCAGTGGAAGGAGTTCTGTTGTAACTGTGGAGGGTAGAGTGTGGGGTGGAAAGGTGAGTACTACATTGTCGTGTGCCATTTTGTTTCCTGGTTTTTGTGCTACACAGTCTTTAGTCATCACCATATTTACAAATTGTATCAAATCTATCTCTCCTGAGAACTCTTTCAAATGAAATGAGTATGTAAGGATTGTGAAAGTTATATTATGTAGATATAATTTTTTGAGCATTTGTCTTGTGTATGGAACATAAGTTCATCACCCCTGCGGGCAATTTGTTTACTTTGTGCTTTTATCGACCCTGAGATTTACTGCTTTTTAAAAAAAGGAGGTGTGTTAATTCATAGGGCTCATGGTCATGCAGTGTATCGAGTTTGACACTTATCCTTTCTCAGTTCAAGACTGAAGGAAGCAAGTTGATTAATTTCTAGAGCAGAGTTTTGGTGGTCTCATTCTTGGTTTTGTATTGAAGGTCTTGATGACTAAAGATTCCTCAAGTCTAAATTGATTTTCTGTGTTTCCAAAGAGTGAGCTCTTAACATCTGCATAGCTAACTTCTGCTATGGTTTAGCCATGTGGTGGTTACAGTGAGAAAAAGTAATAAATCCCCAAAACGGTCAAATGTATACAAACAATTACAGAAAGCACTTCTGATAAGAGAATAATATTGACAAAAATGTCAGAGCCTTAACTGCAGAGTGTGTTCTTGTGTGGTAATCTTTCTGTTCAACCTATTGGACTCTGTAAAGATTGTTATAAATACTATTGTATAGAAAAGTGGGTTTTGGGCTCTTTTAGTAAAGCAAATCTTTGGGGCTTTATTATATTTTTTTAGATTTTATTTTGTATATTGTTATTCTGTAGTGTGTAAATTCTCAAGATCAAGTAGCTAATTCAGTTGTATGGTTGAAAAGTATGAGGTCTAGGCAATACTGTCAAGTATGGAGACTAGATTCTGTGTGGCCAAGTACTCCAGAAGCGTTTCCATAAGGAAATAGTTGGGCTGTGAGCATTTAGGAAGCAGATGCCTCCCTCTGTGTGGGTTGCATTTACATTATTTTCCTCTCTGAGGTTGAAATAAGGGTCAACAATAGCAGCTAAGATTTGTCAAACGGTTACAGGCCAATGGAAGAAAAGTAAAGAGGAGAAGCCCATCACTTACAGAAGACTTAATTTTGGAAAGAGTTGAGAACTGCATTCAAGTCAAAGGGCATAGGAGCTTTCATAACCCTCATTAGATAACTACCAGAGTAGTTCTGAGTTTATTTTTGTAGATGGAGTCTGTGGGTAGCCAGTAACTCCCAAGTGTTTGTATTATGCTGTTGTGCAAATGTGCAGGTAACATTTCTTTCTAAAAAAACCCACATTTGTAACTCTTTTATGCATGCTGTGGAATAGCTGTGCGTTGACTATGAAAATTGGGATAGTATCTTAAGCTTGTGAAATTGGTCAGTTGCTGCCCTAGGTACTAGAGGATTGGAAATTATGGGTAATTGTAGTTTTCTGCAAAAGGCTGTTAACTTTCTTTTGATTAGAGTAATTTTTGGAGTGTTTTTTGGAATCTAGCATAGTTGCAGTTGAGTATAGTTGAGTTTGTTGCCTTTGCTGATTCTGGATCTTGTTCTCTACCGTCTATCTTCGCATATCTGTGCAAACAGTACAGTCTTTTTGGGTATGTTTGGGGTTTTCTGGCGTGAAGTTGGTGTTGTTTCCTCCCCACTCCCTCCTCTCTTACAATACGCTTTGGTTCCTTACTGTTTCTCACCAAGTGCCAGTGGTTAGTTGAGTGCTTTCATGACAGACTTTTAACTGCAATAGTCTTAACTGCCTTGTTCTCACTCGGATTTTAATTTATTGAATCAGTAGTTAGCTTATGCAAGGTGAATTTGGTTCACCACTGAGCACAAGGCCAGAGTGGCTAAAATCAGGGCTGATGTGCGAAGTCTTACAGGTGATATCACACTTGAGCTCAGGAAAGGAGCCATGCAAGAATGCTACCACCCTGGTTAGACTGTTTCAGGCTGTAACCACTGAGTAATGAAAATGTGCAACCACGCCCTTTACAAAAACCTTCCTGGGTAGATGGGGTGCCGATCTTAGCACTTCCTCCCTCCTCCCCATGCCTGCTGTAGTAATGAAATGCTGGTGGTGGTCTTCAGCTCAGTAATGTGGTCTCTACTTTACTTCCCTTATTCTAAATTTCTTTTCCAAGAAATTTTATATTGAATCCACTACTGAATTAGCTATTAAATGACTTCAGTCAATTTACAGTCATAGAGAGGACAAATGAGTTTGTAATGATGTTTCTGTAATGATGACCAATCCACTAACGTCATTAACTGTTTAAATTTTGTATTCCCGTCTGCTAATTCACTTGTCTTCCTAGGATTTTAGCTTCCAAAAATCAAAACACGAGTCCTTTCACTTTGTAGTGAAGAGACTACTTCTTTCCTCAACAAACTTAGTATGTTTATTTTTCAACTACAATTTTTTGTGCTAGTTGAGATGGCTTATATGTTCTGCTGAATTCATTATCTTCTACTAGGTTAGCAGGCAAGTAGGAGTTTTCCTTGCTTCTTTTTACATTAGGTGGGTAGTATGACTGATGCTTTGAAAAAAAGAAAAATCATCATTTTTCTTCATATAGAGCAGCACACTAAACCCAATTGCCCCTTAAAATTCAGCTGTTTCCAGTACTAAATAAAATGTGAATCCATAAAATAGTTGTTTCTTGTATTCAAGAAATAGTTGTTTCTTGTTTTATAAATTCTGTATTTGAATTTATGTAATAATTTTTTAATCTGTTCAGTATGGTGGCATTAAAAGGTGAATTGCTAGTTGCAGTGTACCTAATTTAATATGGCTTTTGGTTTGGAAGAAAACATATAATAGAAGTTAGGCTAAGAATGCTCAATGGACGCAAGTGTGTGCATATATCAAAATGTTTCATATGGTTGCCATTTGTGCCTTCTTGTAGAGTTACTACACTGGGCTTTAATACTGGTTCATCTTGAGCAGAAAATAATAGTCTAGGGTAGAAATACTTTTGTTGTTATTGACTTGCTGAAATAATTAATAAAACACAGGGTTTTTTCTTTTTCTTTCTTCCTTTTTCTTCCATGTGTGACAGACTTAGTTGCTTTATTTTGGGTACCAAAGGGAATAAAATAAGTTTTTGCTTTTTTTTGTGTGTTTTCAGGCTCGGATAGCGTTTTTACAAGGGGAAAGAAAGGGCCAAGAAAATTTGAAGAAAGATTTAGTGAGAAGAATAAAAATGTTAGAATATGCATTAAAACAAGAAAGGTAGGTATACTAATTGTTTAGTTTTTTTCTGAACTGAAAAACTTAATTGACTAAGATGAATTCCCTTCCATTAAGTGAAATGTCTTATTAGATTATTCTAATTTACTTTATGTAAACTTGTCTTTAAGGTTGATTGTCTTCACCTTGTGTTTTCTAACAAATCTTTGTGTCTTCTATAATAAAAAGTTGCATAATTTGCAGAATGTTTGGACTTGCGCCTTAAATAGACAAATGGAACGGTTTCTCTTTTCTGGGCTCAAGGTATACTGAGTAAGACTGAACATACCCAAAGGGTTCATACCTTTATTACTACACCTTTATCTGTGCTTCAGTTGTATTAAATTGGAAAGGATGAAAAAAACTGCTCTCTTAATCCTTTTCAACTATGCTGTATGTGTTGCATGATGAAAACTGTATTTTGTGAAGGAACAAAATCCTTTAAAAATTGTTTTTTCATTTTGACATTGGTTTTTTGTTTTTTTTTTTTAAATGTGGTAGATGCTTGCATATTTAGCCTCTCTGGGTGTGTTTTCTGTAGCTCTAATTTCCTCTTTAAAAAGTTAAAATACCATTCAGTCTTTACCTACCTAGGTTTGAAGGCTAATGTCCTTCAAACCTACCTTCTTTTGTTGCCTGGTTATTTCATTTATCCAAAACTGGTAGTTAATGTTGTGAAATCACCTGGGAAATAATCTTGTCAAGTGCGTATACTTTCACTAGAGGACTCAGTTCTTATTTTTCATTTCATCTTGCTTCTAAAAAGTAGCTGAGTCCAATGGTGAAACATCTTGAGAGTCAGGCAACAAAGTATGTAGTCTTTATTTGTGTATTTTGATTTTGGGGGAACATTCCTGCCAGAGTAAACTTAGAGTTTTGTAGCAAAATGTGGTGAAATTTCACCTGGATATTTTTAAGTTAGTTGTCCAAACGTAAGTTTGTCTAAATATATTTTACATTCTAGATCACTGTTATCAGTAAGGGACTAGTACAGAAATAAGTTTTGGTTATTTTCATACTAAAACCTAATATTTTGGCAAGATGGCTTTGTTCTTCTCTGTGAAGTGTCCAGTATAGAGGTGCTTCAGAAAACATTGGATATTCATACGGAAAGCCATATCAGCACATCATACATTTTCTGGTGAAGTAATAGGCAGAAAGGATCTATTACCTCATTCAGCCCTGTCCTTTTCATGGAAAGTAACTCAAGGTTTCCAGCCAGTGTATGGCTAAAAGTTGCATTGTCATAACAATATCTTCAGGTAATGTACAAGTCAGTCTGGGTTCAAGGCAGATGAAAGGTATGTAGGGTATTGGGGTGTAAATTAACACTGAGCATTTCAAAGAAATAATATGCTGTTATGGCAGATGCAGGTGTCTTGCATGTAAGTAACTTTCTGAAGTTGAAGGAAAAGGTTTGGCTTATTTTGGCAGTAATGAACTGTGTGCTGTGTAGGGACATTCTGCAAATGTACACCATAAAGCAGTGAGAATTGCCTATTTAGTGAGAGAAATCAGAGGCACTTAATTTCACCTGCAGCATTAAGGCATCCTATAACAGGATGCACAATTTGAAGTTGAATGGCATTGGTGAAACCTCTTTCCTTTCCTGAAATGAAGCTGCCTTTATAGTCTTCCCATGAAATTCTGAAATTCATCTGATGGCTAAGAAACTTGTAAACATGTACACCAGAAGAAAAACAGCAGGAACGTACTTCTTTGCTTTAGTCCTTGTGGCTAGTGGGTGCAATCCAGCGCTGCAGTAGGTTTCAAGAGGAAGATCCTTGGATAAGTTTCAGCCATAATTCTCATGAAGGCTGCTAGAAGTGAGAATTGAAACTGGAGTTGACTGGTAAATGTGTGGGAGGCAATGAGAAAGCTACAAATGATCAGTAGTTTGAGGGGATCTAACTGTGAAAGTATGATGGATTGAGTAATTGAGAGCAAGCAGGTACTGACTTGCCAGTAAATCATGCAAGAATTATATTATGTTGGTTTCTTGCTTGTTGCACTCAGTGTTCAGGATAATGGACGTTATTTTTGGTCATTGTTCCCCTGAGTGAAGAATCACAACTAATGAAAATACACCAGCTCCAAAGCAAAATAAATTCTGATAATTTCAGACCGGAAGATTGTTGACAGCAAATTTCAGTGTTGCACCTGATTCCCCCCACCATTTTTCTTCTTTTCTTGTTGTGAACTCCCTGATGCCATCATAAAAGTTTCATGCAGTGAAGTACCAGTTCGGAGTGAAGAATAAAGTCATTCTCAGACAACTGTTGTGGTTTCTTAGAAAAAGGTTATGAGGTAGAACATCAGTGAGTAAGATTAAGTAAAATGCAGTAGTTGTTACAAAGTAGTTTGATATTTCTAGTATTTATCTCTAAGTATGTGTAATACTGTTTTAGACAAGTAAAACATTATTATTTTAGTGTCCTTAAATGCTTTGATAGTTGATAATTTTTTAGCAATAAAATAAGGTCCTATGCAGTTACATGCATGCCGTTTCTTGGTTTGTATGTAGTGTGTATTCTTTTATGGTGCTTTCAGACCCAGCCAGATGTTGTCTGTTGTGTGCTCTGAGCCACTCTGAGCTTTGTTACTAGAGTGTTGTGCTTAAATTAATGAGACTTGCTGAAATCATAAAGCTGTGGCTGTGTTTTGGCTTTGTGGGCTTTGGAGTGGAGCTAACTTATACCTTTCCAATTGAGTGGTGTGATTCAACAGTTAAACAGCAGGAAGCAGTTAAATCAAGTGAGGGTGTTGTTTCTTCTACTCTTTTTTTCCTCATGGAAACCTAGGCTTAGATAAGTTACTCTGTGGTGTGGAGGAATATTGTCAGTGACTTGTCAATGACATTGTAGCTTCTTAGTGTTTTTTAAGATATTTAGTAAGGGCTCCATCAGGGCAAGGAATAGATGTGCAAATATATAGTTGATTGGAATTTTATAAGATTAAATTTTTGCTGTGAAATTGAAGTTGCAATGTGAAAGGCAACTGGTCTCATTGCATGCAGCAATATTTTCTCTTATTTATAGTGGCTTGTCACTGGTATAATTCTAGATCAGATACATGATTATCTGTGCTAATGAACAGCTAAAGTAGAATTTTAATTAATGTTTTGAAATTGTAACTCCAAAATGGAGCAACTACTCCTAAATAGTACGTCACAGCTCTAAATTGAACAAATTTAGGTTGGCTTTTCAATTATAGTGCTTTATTGGCTTCACTTATGAATTGAGCAAAAAATATTTTGTAAACTTTATTTGACTTGAATTATTTTCATTTTGGTTGTTTAGGGTTGCTTGGGGTTTTTTACCCTCCAAATGGACAGTACTTTATGGGTCATATAAATCGTAGTACGTATTTGTAAAGCCCCAGACTAGCTTGACGAGTTTCTTAAAGGGGTTTAGGTTTTTTTGATATCCTGAGGCAGGTGCATGGGAAAGTGTGACAAAGTTCTCAGGAGATTGAACAGCAAGCTTTAGAAAATAAGGGCAAATTTTAAACCAAACATACAGTCACAAAAAAGCATTTCACAAGGGATTGACTTAGCAAACTCTAGCCCATCCAACTTCAAGTGAACCAGACACACTTCAGTTGTCTTGAGCCAATAATACTTTTCTTCAGTCTTTCACTGTACTTCTCATATTTGGAAAGCTTGGTGAAACATTGCCCTATTACAATGTGGCATGAAGTTTTGTCTCTCAGTTTAAAGAGAGGACCTGAGTATAACCTAGTATATACTGAGACAGTATAACCTAGTGCAGTGATGAGCTATGAGCATATTCACAAATAGTTAAAAAATATGATTCTGTTTAGTTGGCAGTTGGATTCAGGTCACAAAAAGTCTTCAGGAGCTTTACAATTTTTCAGTTACAGTGTGATTGCCATAAAATGAGGGATTTTATCTTTCTGAAAAGGGTCAATAGTGCCATCTACTGACAGTTTGTTAATGAGACTTCCTTATTGCAATTTTAGCAGAAATTTGTGTAATCTTAAAAATATCCTTGCCATCAAATATATAAGGCACCATTTGAGTACCAACCTGTACTTTCAGTTTGAAAACACTTGCAGTAGTGGTTCAGGCTTTGGAGAAGGTTTTTTTGGAAATTCTTGATTTTGTCCAGCACGTGTTCCATTGTGTCTTCACTTGAGAAGTTTCATATGCAAGAATAGTTTTTATAATTGATGGAATCTAAGTGTTGTTCAGTTATTCTTAAACCTTTGATCAAATGTTTCATTTGGAGTGATAACAACTGTATTGCTTAGAGGGGTTCATCAAAATATGGCTGATAATTTTTTTATCGATATTTTTCACTTTGGCTCTACTGCAGAACACCTAGAGGTCTGTACCATGAGATTTTGAGTATTATTGCAAAGGATCTAGGAGGTAAAAGTCAAACTGTGGAAGATCAGTGATAAAGTTTGAAAATTCCGGTATATAGGCATAGGTAGTTTGGGTGAGATTCCTTGTTGTAAAGGGAGCTGAAGACATTTTGCTGGGAAACTTGGGTAGAGGATAAGGTTTTGAAGGCTTATGTATACTTTCATGGAAATAGTATCCCCAAGACCAGTATTTTACAAAGTGATGGTGTTTGGCCAGTTGATGGGGGGTGGTGGGATGACACAGACACCAGTGGAAAGAATGGTCTTGATTTACTATTAATATTGAGGCAGACGTAAGGGGATACTTTTGATAAAACAATAAGCATATTACTCATTTGGCTTTAGCAACAAGCCAATATAAGCAAGGTAATACATCTAATCATTACTATATGAGAGAGAGACTAGTGGTTGAGAAGGATACATCACCAATTGCCTAAACACTTCACCATCATCGACAGTCACAGTCCTTTTGCAGTGAGGACCTGGAGAAGCCTTCCCAGTAATTGGGAAAATCCTGTGTTGTATGTGTCCGCTCATAGGTGAGGTCTCAGGTTTGCCCAAAAAGAGGTCCAGCTTTTATAGGCCCAAATCAGCAAGTCCAAGTGACTTGTTAGCCTTTTGTGCAGCAAAGATCTGGTTCTGATGGCATGCTTCCTGACCAGCCAGGGCCAGAGCCCAGGCCATGGCTGGGAGGCTTTTTGCCTAAAATACTCCACTCTAGGGAGTGGAGTATTTTAGGCAATCCACCCAGACTATATCCCTAGTCTCTAGGGATATAGTCTGGGTGGATTTTTCCTACTAACAAGCCCTTAGGGACATTAGTTGGGAGAATCTCTTGCTATATCTTACACAAGGTTATACAGATGTCTCTACAGCAGCCAGTTTGGCATTAAGAACAACTAATAAAAATATTTTGATAATCTATTTTTAACTAAAAAATTTTGATGGTATTAATCGCATCATGCTCCAAATTCATCTTGTAAGTCAGTCGGCCTGTTGTTCAGGCCGTAGCATATCTGATATCAGCATATCTGATGGAGAAGGAGAGGGTTAGGGTTAGTGAATCGGAGATCAGAAGATGGGAAGGACTGAGACACTTTTGCATAGGAGGACTAAGTAGAAATCGGAAGCTAAGCCTCCAGTCAATGAGGAGGAGAAAATCTGGAAGAGAATACAGGTAATAAGAGAAACAATCACTCTAACATGGCTCTTCTGAGGGATACGTAGCATAAGCAAAGACGGAGCCGGAGGCAAATTGAAGCAGAAATCAAAAGTGGCAGATAGGCAGGAACCCCAAATAAGTTCATTTATTGTAGTGTGATTGGCTACCTATGACAGTGGTACAACTGGAAAAATTATTTCTGCTAATTTCTTGAACCTGCTGGTTTTTGAAACGTTCTCTTATTAGATGATACACAGGAAAAGCCCCAAGTTCGTGGAGAACACACTAAACTTGTATAAGCTACTTGATAATTGTGAGTAATTGTCAAAATACTATCTCAAAACTGTGTTCTTAAAAGACTAGAAATAATTGTTTGATGCAAGAATTATCACAACGGTTCTAGCTGGATTAATTGTATTATGTTGATATGGTTGCTTTAAATGGAAATGGTAGAATGTTTTGAGTTGATCCAAGTCTTGTCTGCTAATTTGATAAACATCTGCATACTTTTTCAGGGCAAAATATCATAAATTAAAATATGGCACAGAATTGAACCAAGGTGACTTGAAAATGCCAACTTTTGAATCAGGTAACTTTTTTACAATAAATTTTTGTCTGTTTAATTTATTGCAGCTTCTCTGCAGCCCCCTCTTAGGTCTGTTACAGAGAAAATATCAAGGAAAATTATGGGGAAAATGGGGTAAATAGTTTTTAATCTGAAAATCAGAATTAATTGACTTTTTTTTTGTAGAAGCTCTGAATGTTTTTACCTTAAATCAAGGAAAAGACTCCAAAGAAGAAAAAAATAGGCTATCCTAATTGCTTTTCTGGAGTGCATCTGATTTTGCAGTTGTAAATATCAAGTTGATAATACCAGTTTTTCTCTTCGGAGTATTGCAGATGGAAGAAAGCATTTCTCCTAACATTGCTGGGCTCTTTAATAAGTTGAATTGCATTTGACTTCTTTTGAAATGTTGGTCTTCGGGCCTGTATTTGTATAGCGTTCCTTGAAATTGTGGTCTGCAGATTTATATGCCACCCACTCCCTTCCCCCCATCCCCCTCCAATTCTGTTTTACAATACCCAGTTGAAACTAGAGATCATGATGCATATTTCTGACTTGGGGGGAATTTTTGTGTCTAAAAGCAGTATAAGTTAGATGTCAGCTATGATACTGTGTCTTTCAGAAGATACCAAAGATACAGAGGTTCCTGCAGTACCTCAGAATAGCCAATTGACTTGGAAGCAAGGCAGACAGTTACTGCGACAGTAAGTAGCATCATTGGATATTGGTGTATTCATACTTTTTCTTGCAGTTTGAGGAGCTCTATAAAACAAAGCTGGGGTGGGCAAATAGTGATTTGTTCTTCAGGACCTCAGAGTCCTGAGCTTTAAGCAGTACAGAGTAAGGTTTTCCATGTGATGAGGATTGCGAAGCTTATTTTTTCCTAAATGTCACAACAGTGGCATTCACTTTTAACAGTGAATACTAAGGTTCCTTTTTCATCAAATATCCTTTCCTCTTTCTTTCTTCTCTTAACATATCAAGGTATCTTCAGGAAGTGGGTTATACAGATACAATATTGGATGTACGCTCCCAGCGGGTAAGATCTTTGCTTGGGCTCTCCAATTCAGAACCAAATGGTTCAGTAGAGACAAAGAACTTAGAACAGATCCTGAATGGGGGTGAATCTCCTTCGTCAAAACAAAAGGGACAGGAAATCAAAAGGTAAGTGAAGAGATAAGAAATGCAAAAAGTTTTTGCTTAGTCATTGATATGTACTGGTCAGTTCACATTGAACTTTTGGCTGGAGAGCCTGTGAACACCTGTGAGTGTAGTTGACCACAAACCATTATGAACTTAACTGAAATTGACTACACATAAGAACATGTGCACTTATTACATACATACATGTATGTTATACTAACATGATATACAGGAAAATTGTGTGTTGATGTTAACTTATGTAATATAATCACTTTGCAGTTGTTATTTTAAGGAAGGAGTTTGTTGAATAGTGCTTTTGTAATAAGGATTTAAGCAGATGTAGCAACTTCTTCATTCAGCTATTTCTGGTTTTGCTGTTTTTTAAGTTCTTAAGCTGTCAGGTAGCAGTTTTGTTTAATCTAGTTAAGCTTCTAAATATCTTCAGCAAGTAAAAAGGATTCTTTCTTAATGTTTTTATTTATATAGGAATTCTGGTGATGTTCTTGAAACATTCAATTTCTTAGAAAATGCAGATGATAGTGATGAAGAAGAGGAGAATGACATGATAGAAGATATTGCAGAAGGAAAAGAAAAGCATCGGATAAATAAGAAACACAAAGTAAATATTTTTTTTCTTTTTATAATAGAGCTGAAATTCCCTTTCAAAACCAAATTTTTTCTGTGGAGATGATAGAAATATGTAATATCAAAGTATTTGTTGCCCTGATGTTATCAGAGTGGATTATATGCAGATGCATTACTAATAGATGCATTACTAATAGGTGGTTTACTTATTACATTATATTGCAAACTTCAAAGCAACTAACCAGGCTGTTTGCAAATATGAACGCTGCATTGGATTTTCCTGAATAGTTGGCAGTATGAGCTTAGCTTGATGTAAGCCTTAAATCTCCCAAACTGATTTGTCAGGAAGGGCTTTTCACCATACCTTCGACTTCTGGTAAAGAGATTAGTCAAGCATTGAGTTGAATCCCTTTTTTTCTACAAAAAGTCTGGTAATAAGATTATCAAGTAAATCTCTAAGCATATATGAAGATCTTACACCGACTTTTTGACTTTTGACAAAGCTTTTTGTTTTTAATAGAAAACAAAAGACTCATTTATAGTTATCTTTATAAAAATGGTCTCTTTCTGCAAAAGTCAGAACATTTTGCAAATAAACTCATGTGAAAAATTTCTTCTACTGAACAATAAAATAAAACTTTTCACTGATGCCTTAGTAGAGAGTTTGTTTTGTTTAAGGTGAAGATATGGTTAGAAATAGTAAAAAGACAGTTTTCTTAAAATGTTCTATATTCCAAGCTTATGCTTAACACTGAAATAGAACTGGAAAGCAAAAGAAGGAAAGGCTTCTGGACTAGTAGAAGTCATAGTTCGTAAGCTCTCTCTGCAGAGCGATTGATAGGGCAAGAAAATCAGCAAAGTTTTCTAATTCTTGTGTTAAATTAAAAAAGTGAAGGCTGGGGTGTATGGGATTTTTGTTGCTAAAGCTAATGTCAGTGTTCTCTTTATTTCCTAACATTCAGCAGACTGCACTGTTGTCTTTTTTTGTTTTGATAAGCCAACTGAGGTCCCCGTTTCTTCTTCTGCATTTTAAATTGAAAAATGATTTCCCCTGCAACAAATTACTCAGAATAGCCTATATATCTTCTAATCTAAATGACTAGAAAATCTGCTTATGATTCAAATGTAGGAAAATATGTACATTATCTGCAAAATCTTCTTGCAGATTGGTAATGAAGGTTTAGCTGCTGACCTTACAGATGACCCTGATACTGAAGAAGCTTTGAAAGAATTTGACTTTTTAGTGACAGCTGAAGATGGTGAGGGAGCTGGAGAAGCTCGAAGTTCAGGAGATGGAACAGAGTGGGGTAAGACACCAATAAAAACATTTAAATATAAAGGAAAACTTGTTCATGATACTTCTTAAGAGTTTTGTAATACTTACTAAAATGGTGTGGATGTGTGGATGAATGTGATGATAAAACATTGATGCTTAGAAAATGATATATTGTATGAAACTTTCCTATATATATATATATGTTGTTGTAGGTGCAAGTACAATTGTAGTCACATTTCTTTCAATGTGACTACAATTGTACTTGCACCTACAACAACAAATATATATATATCTTCAATGTTTTGTTTCTGATTTCAAAACTAAGAGGAGATTATTTTTTTTTGTTAGAGAAGAAATGCTAGGATTCTGAATGTTTTTATACCTCGATTAAATTTGCTTTCAAATACAGTTTTCTTTTTTTCGTATTTGTTTCTTATCAAGACCTTCAAACTTTTGTACCTAAGTTAAATTAATTTTGTGGGTGTACTTGAAAAATGGACCATTCTTTTATTTTTCTGGCTGAGATTTTTAGATGTTGTTGCTAATATGGCTTGTATTAGTAAAATTTAAAAAAAACCAAATCAATTTCCAGTAGCCTAACTTTATTAGTAACTTGACATGAAACAAAAATTGTTAAGTCAGTAATTTCTGCAGCCTACATGTTTCAAAAGAGGAGATTGAAAGGAGAAAATTAGTATAGGAAAAAGAATAGTGATCCAAGTAATGGATATCTGCCTTTAAATGGGAAATTGACTATCTTGATTTCTGAACTGTGATACAACAAAGTAAGTACAAAATTTTGTACTTATATACTGTCAATCTTAAATTGTAAGCCCCAAACTCCCATTAGATCATGTTGTTTGAGCATTTTATGTGACAATGGAGTCATACTTCAATAAATATCCCAGTGAGCAAAGAAAATAAAAAGATTTACAAAAATTAAGTAAGTGCCCATCTTCCAGGAAAATAATACAGTCTTGATTTTGAAGGTAACAAGGATTTGAAAGCATTCTTTCCTAAAAACTAGTATCAAAGGATTTGTCACCTTTATTTTTAAAACTCAGTCTTGTTTCTAGTTGGAAGATGAAGCTGAGCAAGCTGTTACCTTTAGTTTTGGTAATAACTGTGTACTTTTAGTATCATGTTAATTGCTTGCTGTTGTTCCCTATTGGAGTTGATGTTATTTGAACAGTTTCTTGATGATCTTTTCATTTAGGCACACAGGCAGATTTCTTGGTAAAAGATGTCTCATAGCACCTGAAGCAAGAGTTTTTGACTTGCTTGCAACATCCCTTCAAATATATAGTGATGTAGAAAGTTGTGGTTCTTGTATCAGTCTTACTGTTGTATATACAAGGCAAGATAGTTTGATATGGTAATTCATGCAGTCAAAGATTTATCCAGACTGCTGAAGCCTACTGTGTTGAACTAGCTTGTCCATTGAAATTCCAAGTCGCTGTTTCCAAGGATTACTTTCCAGTGTGTTCCATGTCTGTCATTTTCTCAAGTAGTTACCCAGTTTTAAGGTCTGTTTTAAAAGTCAAATTGACCCACCATGCTTTTCATAGAGCTGTTTGAGTGTTTATTACGTTTTCAATGAACCCATAGCACAGTAAGGCAGAGCATTTTAGGAGATTGTACACACTGGTGACAGCTGATTTAACTGCAGCAATCCCATTGCCACCAAAAAACTTATATCTAAGACAGGAAGGTGGGAAGGAGAAAATAAAACATAAACTTGGTTTCATCTCTGAAAGTACGTTTTCAGTTTTGTTGTATGAAAACAATTTTCATAAGTTTTTTCTATATTTTGTAACTTACTATTTAAATCAGTCAAAGACATGCCTGCAACTGTAGTAGTAATATTTTTTTCACAGCATGTCACAGATTTTAGTACAGATGTTCTTTCCTTAAATGGGCATTTAAGGATACAGTCCATCAGATCTTGGGATTGTGTTACTTTTTAAAGATCAGTGTAAGTATGATGAGACTTCTCTGTTAACTGTCACATTTTAAATACTGTCCCATTTAAATGCATTCTAAAATACAATAATACAGTGTCTAAACCAATTTTTTTTAGTTATTTTAAACTCTATGAAACTTGTTACTTCAAATATCAGGTCCATCCAGTTAGTTATTTGTGTTGAGGGGAAACTCAATTTAAATATTTGTACTATTACTTCCTAAAAATTGCATCAGTCATGAACTTAAATATTTTCAGTTAAAATTCAAATTTTTCTTCATAGTGTAGGAGTTGTTCTGTTCTATTTTCATCGGTTTTTATTTCTTCCTGTTTTGTTTTCCTGTCATTAGCCTCCTTCTATTTCTTCTTACCTTTGCAAATATTTAAGCTTTCTGAAAAAGAAGTTAATATTTACTTCTCTAATTAGTTATAATGCTTTTTTTTTCATATCTGGAAAACATCTGATATTTAGGCTCTAAATATATTGACTAGTTTTGCTTTAGTAATATTTACAATACTTAATTGCAGAGTATTATCTGTAGGTCCAACTTTCAATATCCTAAATTATTTCAGCACCAAATTTGATAGTTACATTTTTGCTGTTGATGACTACTTCAAACCTGTCACTGAGTATTTTGAAGTCTGGATTGCTTTGCTTTTCTGCTGTATTATGGCTTTTTATGAACATGTTTTATTTTATGTAAGTGCCTTAGTTAACATGTTTTGAGTGTTAAATTAATTCCAAACATTGTGATTTAAGTGTCCTGTCATGGAACACGTTTTACTTAGGAACAGGTTAACTTCAAAATAGTGAAAGGTGAGCAAGTTCAAGCAGTGTTAAATAAGGAGTCAAAGTGATGTGACATACTAAAAAAAATGTACAGTTTTAAATTAAAAAAAAAATTCCTTGTGATTTAGTATGAAGAAAATAATGCATTTATTACTTCAGTTTGCTTAAGCAAACAGCAATATATACCTAGTGTTATATATTGTTCTACATATTGCAGATGTCACTTATTATGTAGTCTCTTTATTCTGCTTATGGTTTCACGTGCTCATCACTGGATTTCTCTTCCCCATGAAACACAAACATTCTCTTTACAGATGGACCATAAGTCAGAGAATTACTGTACCCAGAATTCTGGGTGGCAGTGTGTGACTGAAATTAAGAGTCTCTTGGGCCATCTTCAAAAAACTTTTAAAAAATAGAAAAAATTAAACAAGCCTTTCCCCCAGTCAGTTATACAGGTCAGTGGACATCCAGGGTCCTCTGTGCTGTCCTATATCAGGTTAGTGCAAGGAAAGTCACTCCTGAGGGCAGTTGGAGAGGTCTTCTAGTTACATGGCTCTGTTCTGAAATAGCCTAATACATCTAATACATCTAGGCATGCTGGAGAGAAACACTGCTGGGTTTTCCTAAAGTCTTGTTTGAAATTCATTTCACAGCCTACCCAGATAATCCGAATTTGTGTTTTATCTAGTTTTCTATTTGCAGCCTACATTTTTGCAGCCAGCAGTGTTGGTTTTGAATATTTATGTTTGCAGGCTTGTGCTTTTCCTGTTTTCTGTTGACTGAATGAGCCCAGTTCCTTCAAATTCTTTGTCTTTATATTCACTGCCCTATTTTTTTTTTTTGCACTCTACAGGCATTTTTCAAACTTCCAGTGCAGAACACAGACTGAACGTGTTACTTCAATGTTGTCGTTACCTGCACTGTCCTGGTTGAATGCAATGCACCTTTTAAAATGTACCAAAATGACATTTTTTAGAATAGCATGACATTGATGTTTAATGTGTCATCTTCTGGTTCAGTTAAATTCCCTAATCCTTCTCTGCAATGCTGCAACCTAGCTGATTATTTTCATTTTATTGATGGTGCTTTGGAATTTTATTAATTAGTTTAATTAGATTTTAATGGAAATTTCTTTTAATTGAGTTTTAGTGGGTTTGATTTTTTTTTCCTCTTTGACTGGGCACATTCTCTGACTTACCTTTCTGTGCATCTTGTGTTTCCTGAGTAATCATTCTTCCTCTCTATCAATGCTTAGGCCCAGTGATCAGAAAGATTGAGGTCTTTGTGTTTGCAGTTTGATAGATGTAGCTGTAGTTTGGTGTAGGATGTCATTGTTCCCTTCTCATCACTAGAGTTCTTTGTGGACAGCTTAGGGGACTCTGCCATTGTGCTCCTGTTTCATGTTTCACTGCCCTTGCCATCTCTGTATTCCACCTTTTGGATCAAGATTGTCATTGAATGATGGCAGATGGATCAGTATGCTAGGGTGTCTGTCCATTCATTGTCATGTTTTGTCATGAAACATGTGCTTGGAATAATTCCTATTATTTTTATTTTAAATGCATGTTACTTCATTTCTGCTGTGTATGACTCCTCTTGTGTACTTTCATGATTATAATGGTTATAACTTCAAAAATGGGTACAATCATATTGTAAATATGATTGGAAGTTGGCAACTGAGGAACTAGGTCTTGGGATTTCATGCCTAAAGAATTTGTGAGTATAAAGCTAAACTGGCACACAAACCAAGTTTGGTTACTGCCAGGTGGTCTACTAGCAAAAGTGCTTCTGCAAATGTTGTTTGCCTTGTCATAGAAACAGGTTTATCTTTTTAGTAATTCGAAGTTTCCAGAAATGACTGAGATGGATAATTTAGACAAGTGGAGAAGTGACTTTTCATAAAGAATAATTAATTCTGCAATATTTGTCAAAAAGAAAAATAGATGTCTTCTGAAACTACTGTGGGATGTTGTATTTCTGCTAATTATGATTTAATTTCTGGAATCAGTGGGATGTCCACCTGTACAAATTACTTTTCTTCATCTTTATGTGAGAAACTGTATTTATAGACTTGTTTCTCTGGTTATATGTAGGAGCAAGGTTTCTTTCTTGTGCATGTGGAATGAATGCGAAAGGATGCATGGTGGTCTTCATGAATAAACTGGCACTGACTTACTCAGCTTGCATTTTCATGAGAGATATAGCATGAATGCTTTTATTTGCTTATTCAACACTGGCTGAATAATTTCTTAACGCTGTCTTTCTAAAGATGCAGTAATTGTTTCTAAATACCAATGATTTTTTTTGTGTATTTTGAAGTATCTAACGTAAACAGTTACTTATGAAGTTTAATTTGTTTGCTCCTTGGTAACAAATTAACATACAATTTTCAAATATACAACTGATAATATGCAGTGCCTTGGAAAACTGTATGAAATTAAACTTGGTCTTTTATAAACTTAAAATGGAGACTGCACCTTTAAAATAAAGATTTATTAATAACTCTTATTAATGCTCTTATACAGCTATGACAGTAAATCACCAACAGCTTGCATTGCCAATTGCTGATTTTTTTTCTTTTAATAATATGCTGCATGTAGACAAAGATGACCTGTCCCCAACTGCTGAGGTTTGGGATGTAGACCAGGGACTAATAAGTAAACTGAAGGAACAGTACAAGAAGGAACGAAAGGGGAAGAAAGGGGTAAAGAGTAAGTGCAGATTCTGAATCTTGTAATACAACACTTTTTTGCCTATTTATATAGAAGACATTTTTTCTCATGAGTTCTGTTTGTAGTTTTGTTTTTGATTTTTTTTCATTAAGCATCATTTTCTGTAATGGGGGCAACCAACTTTAACTTTCTACCTGCTGAATGTGAATATGTCAAAACCTTTGACAGGCATTTCATAAATGAGAAATGTTGAAAAGACAAAAATTCAAGGGTAAAGAGGTGAAGAAAACTAAATTCATAGAAATGTTAGTGTGAAAATAATGAACAACTTGCATTTTGAAGACATTCTTACTCTTAAGAAGTTTTCTGAAAGATTTAAACTTCATCTGCTTCCTAAAGTATAATACTGTGATACTGTTGTGGGACTGGTGATTGTTGGGCTATTTTTGGGGGTGGTGGTGTGGGTTTTTTATTTACTTTTTTGTTTGTTTGTTTGTTTTGTTTTGTTTTTCTTTTACTATGAACTTGGAGAAGTTGCTATTTCTGGGCTTGTAATTATTTTTACAGCCCCAGGCATAGTGAATTGGGAAATGCCTGTAATGTAAATACGAACTTTTTGGTGGCTTAATGTAGGAGATAATCTTTATTTTATAATGCCCTTGACTTTTCTGTGCATTTACCAACATTTTATTTGATATCTGTCTACTCCCTGAGTTTTCTGACCAGTTGACCTATTTTAACTATATAGTTTAACCAAACTTCAGGGTTGAACTACCTGATAAAAATACTTTTGGAAATTATGTTATCAACTGTAACTATAAAGTTCTTAGTGCATAAAGTGGTATTAAATCTGTCATCATGGAATGGTTTGGTTTGGGAGGGACATTAAAGATCATCTAGTCCCAACCCCCCTGCCATGGGTGGGGATGACCACCAGACCAGGTTGCTCAGAGGCCCATCCAACCGGTCCTTGAACACTTCAGGGATGGAGTGAGCACCCACAGCTTCTCTGGACTCCTGTTCCAGTGCCTCACTACTCTTACAGTATAGAATTCCTTCCTAGTATCCAATCTAAACTTACCCTTTTAGTTAAAATCCATTCCTTATGTCTGGAGTCACTCCAGCAGCTCCATGTCCCTCCTGTGCTGGCACCCCAGAGCTGGTGCAGCGCTGCAGTGGGGTCTGAGCAGAGCAGAGGGGCAGAATCCCCTCCCTGGCCCTGCTGCCCACACTGCTCTGGATGCAGCCCAGGACACGTTTGGCTCTCTGGGCTGGGAGTGCCCATGGCTGGCTCATGTCCAGCCTCTCAGCCAGCAGCACCCCCAAGTCCTTCTGGGCAGGGCTGCTCTGGGTCTGTTCATGCCCAGCCTGTGCTGATACCGGGGCTTGCCCCAGCCAAGGTGCAGCACCAGCACCTGGTCTTGTTAAACCTCATGAATTTCCCATGGTCCCCCTCCTGGAGCTTGTCTAGGGCCCTTTGGATGGAATGTTGCTTGAGAGAAGCTCCCATTGCTGTGCTTTTATTTTGGAAGTATTTTTTAACAATTTCTGGAAATAGCTAGTAAAACAAATTTTTTCCTCAGTTTGAAAAATTGTATGGACATACACTAACTAAAATACATGATAATTGAAATACAACACTTACTGACGACTTCTGTAATTATTAAGATTTGAATTTACTTTGTAACTAATGGTTACTGGTCAGTTAATGCATGTTGGTTGTTTTTTCATGATTTTTGCATGACTTGTACACACACACATAAACATAAAAGCTTTGACAAAGCAAAGATTTTTGGTCTTTGCTTTAATGAGAGCCTACAGTAGTCATCTGCATGCTCATGTGTACCAGCATTTAACATGTAAATCAGCAGTTGACATCAAATTCGCTTGAAATATTTGGTAGGATTAGAAATTTATTTTTAATAACAAAATGAACTTCTTTTCTTAGAACTTTTTGAAATTTTCTTACTAAATCCTTTACATTTTAGACATTTTGAACCATAGTAGCTGCAAAGTAGCAGGAAGTTTTCTTCATCTAAAGGAATTTTTAAATCTTTGGTTCACAGAAGACAGTATTTAGGATACAACTGTGTGTGATGGTGCTGAGAAGTGACATAAGTCATTGTTTAGTGTTTTGAGTTTTAAGCTTGAAATCTCCTTTGGGGAACTCTGAACACATATAGTCTTAAAAGGTGGTTTGTGAAATTCTTGGCTTGTCACATTCATGATAGCTTCTGATTGAAAATTATCCTTTACATCGCTGAACTGTTTGGATGAGAGAACTCCATACACAGAGTAAAAGTATGCATTCAAGGTTGGACAGATTTATTTTAAATCTAAATTGTAGACTTTTTCCTCATTTTTTTAACATTCTGAATCTGAAAATAATGTTGAAGGGCTTTTTTATTCCTGCAGCACATATCTGATCATTTGGGGACTTCATCCTTAATACGTACCTCTTCCTTTGCCCTTGATTCTTTTGACTTCTATCAGAATTTGAGTACCATCAGAGCTTATCTGCATGATAATATATTATCTTCATAAATGTCAAACAAATATGCATTAAATGTCATCTTTTGCAATACTTTGAAGACAGAATAATAAGACAGACATTCTGATGGGTTCTTTTGTTGGATATGCATCTGTAACTGGCATAATCTGTATTTACATTATAACGTAACCTGGCAGACACAGCCCTGGCCTCAGGTATAGAAACTTTTATTCCACATGTACACATAAATAAGTGAACAGATGTAGATCTGATTCTATATTTTGATACTTCTCTAGTTTGTATCCTCAAGTTTCCTTTTGTGTGGAACATCTTAATTAAGGTCATCTTTTGTCAGTATCTGTTTTCATTAAGTAATCATGTTTGCTGGGGAGAAGGAGAGAGTCTGTCCAGGTAGTCACCATGTTATGTGGAACTACTGCCTCTTTATGGAAGGATCTTTAAAAATACCCCACCAAAACAATAATAAAAATCCACCAGCTCACAGCTTTAATTTCGTTTACAATCTAAGCTGTAAAATAATGCAAAATCTGTTTATTGAAGAATCCTTGTGTTAAAAAACCCCAGAAGGAGAGAAAGAAACCACATTTATCCAGGACTAACTGTGATACATAGATAAGGAGTTAGGTTTGATTTCTACAAAAGCCAGCTTCTCTTTTCAGTAATATGCTGAATTTAAGGCCTCTTTCTTGCCTAAATTTGGTAGCATCAGTTTTGGCAGGTAAGTCAGGGGGTAACTGTTTTTCACATACAGCCTGTCACCTTTGCAGGGTATGATAGTAGAGATGTTGCATATCTCATTTTATTCTATGAGGTCAGCATAATGTGTTCTCAGTTTGAAAGTTTTCACATCTTGTTTATATATGTATATATCACTGTTGAAATAAAGATACTTTTACTATTTTTCTTTACCTTTTTGCGCTTTTAAAAAACTTTCCTGCTCTTTTCCTCCTGTTTAATTGTTCTGTACTTACAAAACAGTATCGGTATTGTTCACTTTCCTACCCTTGATTTCTGAAAACATAATAGTTGATAGGACTGAAAAGAGATCTGAATTTCACCATCTTCATTATCTTCATTACCATCACCTCTTCTTGACATATTAGAATCTCTGTGTTATATTCAGACTTGGACCAGTACATCTTCCACCTAATAAAACTCTGATTCAGGCTTCTCAGACTAAAACTTTTCATCACTGAATATTCAG
Source organism: Serinus canaria (assembly GCF_022539315.1). NCBI lineage: Eukaryota > Metazoa > Chordata > Aves > Passeriformes > Fringillidae > Serinus > Serinus canaria. The sequence continues at coordinate 35,343,304 of NC_066319.1, read as the reverse complement.
TTATCTTTTTCACTTTTGGTCTCTGAAGGACAGTACACTGAGATGGTACTGTAACTTTTGCTTCTGTTCATACCAGGTCAATTTTTTTTTGTCCTTGGCTTTTTTTGAGGGTAAAAGGGTCATCCCGTTTTGTGCCTTGACCATAGCTGCTTATGCAGAGATGGCACTTTCTTTTCTTTAAAAATCTTTTTGTAACATTTACTATACTTGAACAGTTAGAGGAAGGTACACTTGTACTTACTTGAAAGCAGGAACTTGTGCAGTCTCCTGTAGTGGTGGCACAGTCTTGAATGCTGACACATTTTTCAGCATGAAATGCACAGAAGTTGTTGGGAACAGCAGCTGCTCCTTTGTAAACTTCTCTCTGAATTGTATGTATGACTGTTCTGAGGTTATGCCTGAAGGAAAAGAAGTGCCCAAACATACTGAAAAACAGTAAAAGGCAAGGATATCAGTCCCCTAATTAGTGACAAACTAAATGAATAGCTGCTTCAAGATAGCAGAGCAGGGGGGCTACTTTTAGTTTCTTTTGAGTATGCTTTGACACAAACTTCTCATGCTCATATGGTTTGGCATGAAAGCACCTGGAGAAGATGCTTTCAGTTCAGATAGAGTAAGTGTTTATAAGCCATTTGTGGCATTTTGCATCGATGTATTGAACCATTCATGCATATCAATGTGGAGAAGACAAATGGTGTTTCCTTCTGAAAAGCAGAGGGTTCATGAAAGCAAACAGTTGAGGGTGCCAGTCATGACTTTTATCCTGTCATTTTATGGATTGCTCTGTAATATCTTCAAGAATATATCTGCTTCTGGTCACCATAGGTGCCTGGCTGATGGCCGACTGTAGTAAAGATGAAGACAAGCTTTGTAAGTCTGTGTAGTGTAGAGATGTGCCCGTTCTAAGAGTGACTTTTCTTACGTGAGATCTCACCTGCTGGCTGCAATATTAAGTACTATACTTCAGAAATGAAATCCTGTCAGTATAGAGCCTGTTAGAAAAAAAGAGTGTTGGTTCAAAAAAGATGTCTCATTATTATTTTACGTTCACATCATCAGCTGGGATCACAGGTTTTTCTAGACATTCTTCTACAGGAGAGTGAAATGAAACATAACTGCTCAAGTCATCTGTTTTATAAGGAAAGCTTTTGTAAGCCAGTTTTATCCTCAGATTGCTTCTGGGTAGCAGTCTTTGTATATTTAACTAGAATACTAAATGTTCCATGAAGGGAAGAAAAAAATACCAAAAGCAGAAAAAACGGAAATATAGGGAGTTTTATTACTTGGCAAAATGAGAATGTTTTACAAATATTAATGAGAATAGTTATATAGCATCCTTTTAGGGGTATGCAAGGTATACTTCCTGTAATTCTTCTTCAAGAAATACTTTTTGTTGTCATCCCTTTCTGTAGGGAATTCTTCATTATTTTTAGAGAATTCTGTTATTCATGAACGCTTATTTTTGAACACATTGATTTAAACCAGTAAGATCTGAAATGATCAGTTACTTTGTGAAAGAGTATATTTTAGTGTTTAACTGTTTGAATAACAGTTCTGAGTTTGATAAGTCATCTGTAATCATAGTACTTTCATTTTACTTTTTTTGGCAATAAAGGCTTTGGTTCAGTTTCAACTTCTTCTTTAATAAATGTGAGACATGTCACCTCAGTATAAGAACTTGTTCACTAATGCTTCCTTTACTAAATGGTCTCTAATATCTCTGCTTGCAGTCCCAGGAAGGGCTGTTTTATTGGTTGAAATTTGGTTATGTCTTTCAATATTATGGATTGTTTTCTTTAAAGAGGTTCTCTCACTGAAGTACACTTTATAATTGAAGCTTGACTTTTTGATGTGGAAGCAAGAAAGGTGAAAGCAGGAGTGGGTTTAGTAATTTTAATATATTTTAAAATATACTTTTTTTGTTAGCTCATGTCTACATATTAATTAAATGTACACATAATTCAGAATGCTTTGTTTCTAGAAGCTTGCTTTTATAATAATTTTAATATAATATACATCTCCAGTTTCATACAGTGGTGGAAGCATTCTTGCTGCTGTGTTCAACAAACGCTTCATACAATTTAAATACCATTCAAAGCAGGGAAAGTTAATTGTTCGTTGCACCCCCATTATGAGTTGTCTGTACTTTTGCTCTCATTTTTAAGCTTATTTTTAATTAGCACTATGTTTTTAATGTTAAATTGTTTAGTATAGTTAAAGTTGTGTAATATTATTAGAAAATGTTAATTCACATGTTTTTTGTTTAATAGTGAATGTTCTTTTAGTATTTGGCTTGACTTTCCAGTAGGGCTGTAAGATTATTTTTTTCCTCTTTCCTACAGGAAATTGTCGAGTAGATCTGCAGAACACAAAGGAGTTATTATTTCATTTAGTGAATTTAAATTGTTTGCATGTAGTTTTCAGATTTGGTGTATTAACTCCTGCTTTTGATTTCCAAAATATTACTAAACGAAAGCAAATCACTATTTATTTTAAGGAGGCCCCATCAGTAATTATTCTTATTTAATGGATTTTTAGACTTCAGTCAAGTCAAGCGGTAGCAATCAAATGAATTTTTGCTGCTGACATTAATTTACAGGAGTCAACAGGACAAAACTTCACGACATGATAGCTGATCTGGGCGATGATGAGATACCCCACATCCCTTCAGGAATCATTAATCAATCTAGGTCACCCTCTTCTAGAATGACTGATCATGAAGGTGCAAGAGCAGAGGAAGGTACAAAAAATTCAGCTACTTACTATATTTCAGGAGATTTCTTTTAGAAAGCACACGCTGTCATTTATTATCCCCTCTGTAAAGCTGAGTGAAGTTGCAGATTGCCACATTATTATTTTATTTGAAATTCTTCCCAAATGGTTTTATGAGAATATGGCTTGAGTTTCTGTGGCTTTTTATAACTCACCATTATTTCATAAGTTTTTTTAGATAACTTCATGTAGAGCAGTGTGTTCTGACACTATTCAATATTACATCCCTGTTTGGAGACACCCCCGCATTAGCAAAACCTTTCACAAATAGGTTATTTTTTGAGGGGAAAAAAGGTGAGTATAAACATTTGATGCACAGTTTGGATTTTAAAACAAAAAGCAGTGATTTAAGTTATGGGACTAATTAGTCTCTTCTCCTCAAATTTGATGTTCTCTTTTATAAAATACCCTTGGTCTACATACACAAGTTTACAAAGACACTGTTTATTTCTTTACAAAGTATTTATTTAAGTTTCAGGATTATCTTTGGCAATGGAAATTAGTGACAAGCCATTATATATAAAAGTCAAAAATCTTGTATTTGGCTTTTAAGTTTCTTGTTTTGAAGGAATGATTTTCCTGTATTAACTTTGAAATTAGAATACCATTATGTAAATTGTTCTCTGCTTAGAGCCTATTCATTCAAAATATTCAGTTGTATTCAGATTTGGCTCTTTTAGGATAATCTTTGACCCATAAGACCTGGCATGATATCAGCTACAGCAGAAATAGAATTGGCATTACTACTGATTCCAGGAATCGGTTCATTCTGCTGTTTTTCACCCTTGGCCTCACAAATGCCTGTCAACAGGCAAGGAGAAAACAACCCCAAACCACAAGGAAGTTTTTTTGTTGTTCTCCCAAACTGTCATTTTACAACAGTCATCATATTTACTGCCTTCTTTTTCAGCTTTGTTTTTATTTCCATCTTCAAGATGAAGCAGTATCAAATTTACCTGTGGAGTGCAGTTTAAAAATCTTCAGATGAAAATCCCCTGGCTAAAACTTGTAGATGTATATTTGGGTTCTTTTTAGGTTCAGTGTTTACGTGCTTTAGGTTGCCTTTTAGCCATGTTTAGGTATTTAGGCCATACATGTTGTACAAAGGAACACCGACCTTGTTACAGATGGGGATGCTGTCTCAGGTAGAGGCCTTACATCTAAAATAATACTGGACAAAACCATATTTTTGAAGAAATAGGTGCTAGATTTCAATTTGATAGGGACTGACTTTTATTACCTGGTTCTTGTAGCACAAAGACTATTTTAGCCTTAAGTAAAGATTGTTCACACTGTTCAAATAAACTGCTTTCATGTTTATATTTTCATGCTGTTTAATGTGTCCATGTGTTTTTAACTTGTCAGTGTAGTTTGCTCTTTATTAAGAGTAGTAATATTATTATCTCTGTCATCTTATCTGCTCATTTTGGTTTCTGCATAGTTTTTGAACGTGAATATTAGAGTGTAAGTTCTGCTATTTCTATCCTGAATGCTATATGGCTTTTTGAGTTTTCATCTGTACCATATGGTGCAAAGCTGCAAATAAACAGGCAGTGTTGTGTTTGAATTCCTTCTAGGTGTTTTACAAGGCCAAATACTTCATTATTGTAAAATGCAGATTTTGCACCATGCAGTACAAATATAGATTTTACTCAATTATTTATGCAGCTGTGTTCTAAAAGCTAAGATTTTGCAGATAACTTCAGACTTTCTTCCTGGGATATACCAGCCTATGCTGTGGAATTCTATCAAACCACAGTTTTCTTATGACTGTATGGAAGTTTTATGCCACACTTTGAAATATTACAGTTCTGATGTAGTGGTTGATCATTTTTTCTTGAAGGGGGTTCAGGGAGGAACTAGCTCTAACTGGCTTGGAATATCTCTTTCATACCTCTGAAGGTGTGAGAGTTTCGGTTTGGGTTTTTTGTTTGTCTTTCACTCTGAACTGCCTGGTTACATAATGTTATGCCATAATCACATTTGATAATTTTGGCCATGAGAAATTGGAGTTTCCATTTCAGCATATTCTGTTATTTCAGAAATGGTATCAACATGATTTTCCATCCAGTGTAGAGAGAATTACTTTCTTCACTGATTGTTTTTCAGTTTTAATAGATTGCAGAGGTGTCAATCTAGAGATTGACGGAAAAAAACCCAGTAACAGCTAATTGCTTGGGTATGTACCACAGCTGCTTTTGATGTACCGCATATTAACTGTGTGGGAAACAAGGTTGATATATCCCTGTTGTACAGTAGACAACAACAGCCTATATAAGTATACATATCTTATCAGAGATTAGGGCAGTTTCAGTTTGTGCAAGTATTTCTGCTTGATTTTGACTTAGTATAATGTCAAGAACTTGAAGGTAAGAAGTGGTGGTTAAGATTGGCTAAGCAGATAATAAATTATATGATTTTATATTTCAATATTTATTTCACCTAGTGTCACCTACAAAGGAACTTGTACTATTTTAACTTTATATTTATTGATTGCAAACAGTTAAGCATTTATATTATGCCATGAGTTTAATATTGTGCTGTGTTTTAGAAAAATACTTGTATTTTTTTTTCTAGATGAAAAGCATTAAAAAGTCATTTATTTAACTGTCATTTGCATGTATCTATTGATGCATTGTTTTGCTATCTGAAGATGTGGGTCTTTATTTTTAGTAGCTGGAACATCATGCATTTTTCATTGTGTTACTATTCTGCTGTTTCTTTTTTTGCGAAAACAGTTTGCAGCCATTTTTTAAACTTCTCAAATATGCCTCACTTTAAAATATAAAATTCACAAATAAATTATAGAACACGCTGTACATACATACGAGCAGCTTTAGTGTTGAGAAGTAGTCTTCTGAATTTTGAGTAGCATTAATTTTGAAGCTTTAAATAAAGAAATAGTCACTCATGCAAACGAAACTTGATGAATTTGTAGTATAGGTTCTTGATGTGATGGTCCTTAATTTTTATTATAAAGCATAGGAAAGTTGATCTGTTAAGATCAGATGACATTAGTTTCACAAAGAATTGGTATGACAGGTTACAGGGCTTACCTAAACCTTGTGGTCCTGTCCTAAAGATCAAATAGGAGTAAAGGGAAAGTAAATAGGTGTTTTGTAGGAATATATCTTTTTTGAAATAGAAGTGAAGTGGTTTGTAGTAGATCGTCAGATGTAGAATTTTAGTAAATTACTAATGGAAACTAAAAGCTTATTCATATAAGGGCATGGTAAGGCACTTTGAGCTGTTAATGTAATGTAGCATTTTTATGAGTCAAACTTGTATGGATTGTGAATATTTTTACAAGAGGTGATTGTGCATAGTTAGAATCTTGTTTGCTCTTTTTATGCAATTGTAGGAATAGCAGCAGTCTGTATTCTTAGTATTCTTAGATTATGTTCTTAGATTCTCAGAAATGGTTGTATTGACTATGCTAATGAAGTTACATTTCGTAATAGTGCGATAGTTCTGAAGCATTAAAACCTTTTTACTCTTGAGAAGTGATGTATTTTGATCTAGCTGGGCTGACTCCTCTTTGCCTAGCCCTAACAGTGGTACCAGACATCTATAACTTAACACCTGGTTTCAGTCACTTTCGTTCTGTGGGAGTGGATTGGACCTAGATTATCATTCTGATAGTGGCCATAAACAGGTCTAAACAGGAATGTGTTAATTATTAGTCCTCTTGTTTGGAACTGCTTCTAGAAGACAAAATTCCAGGAAACAAGAAACTGTTTTCTCTGAGATTGAAGGATTTTCTAGGAGGGTAAGGAATAAGGAGTGACATTAAAGTGAGGCCATAACTCTATTTGCCAGATCAGTGACATTCAAAAGTCAAGCAAGTTTAAGTTTTCAAGATGTCAAATATAATTTAACATATTTTGCAAAGCTTATACTTAGCTGAAGTTCACACAGACTTTAATTTCACGTACTCTACTTAAGAAGTGTTGCTATTTCTAAGTGGAAAAGAAAACTGAAAAGTAAAAGTAGCTTCGAAAATATGCTGAAGCATTACAATGTTTAAGCCTTCATTCCTGTTCCTTATTGCAAAATTGGTATTTGTGGATTAACAGAGATTCACAGAATTGTTGAAGAGGGTAAAAATATGGGTGAATATTTTAAATGTTAATATTCAGATGCGAATTCATAGTGAATGGCTATATAGAATTTTTATTAATTCTAAATGATAATTTACATTTTAATTTGAAGTAGGCACAGCTAGACAGCTTGAGTATCAGTTGAGTGTACTTTAAAATTAGAATCCAAAATCATGCTGAGAAACTAAGAGAGGAAATGAATAAATAATAGATGTTTTCATTTTTTCAGTTGTGTGAGAAAACTCAAAGCGGAAGAGATGTTTTGCAGGAGTCTTTTGCTTGAGTGATTAAAAATATTCAGTGTACAAGTAGTAATATTTGACTAGTACAAAACACAAAGACATATTTGCAAGTGGATAGAAGGCAGGAAGCATGGTGTATTGAATGAAAAACTCAGCTGAGAATTTGGAAACCTGGGATGTACATTTGGTATTGTAGTGTAAAGTAATGTCAGTAAAGTCACTTGTCAGTATCAACACCTCTGTTAAATAAGTTGAAATCAAATGATGAAGCATGGTACAAGAATTGTGTATATAATGTGTGTGTGTTTGCACATGTGTGTGTGTCCTCATGCTCTTGGTTTGTTTGTTTTTTTTAGTTGGGGCTGTATGTAGTACATACAAGTTCAGTTTTATACTCTGCTTTGCTGTTAAGTGATGAATAATGCAGCTTTTCGTCAGTTTGAATTACTCTATTGAGACTTAAAGAAACTGTTTTGTTCTTTGTAGCTGAGCCAATAACGTTTCCACCTGGAGGAGGCAAGTCATTTATTATGGGTTCTGATGATGTGTTGTTAAGTGTACTGGGCCTTGGAGACCTTGCAGACTTGACAGTAACAAATGATGCAGACTATAGTTATGATGTAAGTGCAATTTTATTTTAAAATTCTTTATTCAGTTTAACCAATAGTAGTTGGGTCCCCTTTCCTCAATCCTGAACATTACTGATGCATTTCTTTAGTTAAAGCTGTTATTTGGAATGGAAGAGAACCTTGTGGATGAGATAAGTAATTTGGGTTACCAGAATTAAGTGAGATGATTTGGGTTTTTTGTACATTAAAAATTTAATTCAGATTTTGTCACTGGGAGGGGGAATGTGTTATGACATAAAATACGTATTAATGTCTTAACATGACCAAAATGACAGCTATACATTGAAATGGAGTGTTGAGTAGGCATAGCATGAAACACAAATGTTGATATTAACTCATTGATTTGCTATCCTTCTGATGAGTAAGTAGTGTTAACAGCATAGACTGTATATATAGTAGTATATTTCAGATGTAAGCTTTTAGGGGGTATTTTTATTATAATCCAGTGTTCTGACATTGCTTTGACCATATTCATTAAGCTTCTACCAATAGTGTTAAACAAATTTTTCATTGGCCAGTAACATAGGATAGCTGGTTAGGGAAGTGTTCAGGTAAGTTTTGCATGAAGTATTGTATTTAAAAAGTCTTGTATTGTCTTGACTGGAGATTGCAGCTTTGTAGTGTATTGCTGTCTTTTATGAACTACAAATTCTTTATAAAACAGTGTGTAGCCATTTTGCTTATTCCGAGATGGAGGGATATTTCGTGGCAAGCCAGGACTGAGCTCAGAAATCATTGCAATTAATATACCAACTAAAAAACTTACATGAGAGTCTGTGCTCCTTGTGACAAACCTGACAAAACAGTTTTTGTGGCGTGAAGAGTGATGCAAAGTAGAGGTTACCTTTGTTCTTGGGAAACTAATGGCAGAGAATAGCTGATAAATAGACAAATGCGAAGTGCTGCCTGAGCTAATAAGAAATTTGCAGTAGAAGCACACATTTGTTGAAAGTTAGAAGGTGTTAATCATCCTGTAGATGAAGTTGATCTTACTTTTTCAATGTAGTTGAATTTTCAGAATTTTTTCACTGAAACTTCTGAGGCTCTTTATTTTCAGCCTGGTTTGGGAGGTGAGTGGGAAGAGGCTATTTCATGCTCTAACATCTGGTGTACACAGGAGACAAAAGATAGAAGTAGTTTTTCTTACTAGGCCATTCACCAAAAATGAATTGTGATTGGCTATGATTGTCACTCAGTTTCCCTGCTTCTTGTTTCCCTGCTTCCTCTCTTCCCAGTACTCATAGGATATTTTCTTCCTTTTAAAGCATAGCTGAAAAATGCACAGTGGCTTCTGACTTCATGTGTCAGAAAAAACAAATTGTAAAACAACACAGGTGGCAACAATTTTTTTTATATTTAGGACAACACTGTCCTGTCATGACTTTGAAGAGACTGAAATTCAGATGCTGTTAGTTTTTCATCACAATGTTTCTTTAGGTTAAAAATTCCATGACAGTTTTTAATTGCTGCAGTTGTTCCCTCATAGCTATGGATTTGCAGCACAGTAAGACCATATCTTACCTTGTACCTATAATACATTATTTGTAGGGCATCGTAAACTAGTGCCCTTGCAAGCTTAGGTGAAGTCACCTCCTTTTCCAGTATATCTCCAGGCAAGGAAGTGTGACACTAAGTTAATGTGTAAGTAAAACAAGAACCATGAAAAACCTCAAACCAGAACACTTAATGCATTTGCTACAATAGGTCCATGCTCTTCAGATAGCTTTTGTGAGCCATTAGAGTGCATTAATAAATAACTCCACAACAGGCTTCCATTAGCTTTCATGTGTCAGTCCTTGATGAGTGTTGTATTTTGAAAAGGAGAGGATATGAATACAGGATGGGGGGATCTTAAGAATTTCACCTATAACTCAGATGATTTCTGTATGTTTGATTAAATTCACAGGTTGTCTCCAAGACTAGTTCATCTGGTAAACAGTAGTCATCTCAAGTTATGTCTTTTTTATTATCTAGTTACTTAAATTGACCTCAGTGCATGTTGTTGTTTGCATGCTGAGGGAATAATGTTGCCAAATCAGATGCCTCCATTTGTGTATTTTTTGATTCCATAGCACCAGAGAATGGTGTTTGTCTGCAGTATGACTGACTGAAAAATGGAGAGCTTCCTTTTTCAGAGCATGTAGACTTGGAAATCTCCAATAAGTTACAAGATTATCAAGAAAAAAGTAACATTAAAACATAAAAAGACTGACTGTTATTAATTATTGTTCTCTAAAACTTTTGTTTGCTGTTGGGGAGTACTTGTTTGGCATAGCAAAATTCTTGTCTCCTTGGAATGTGTTAGGTTTCTCTTGACTGCAGGGGCAAGGAAGATCTTGATTCCCTGATGCCTTTTTTTGGTGTGAGGGAGTTGCTGTTTGTTTGTGTTGGTTTAGCTCAGGTGTAGTTTCAATCAAGTTTGCCTGTGCTTTACAAGGCTGAATGAATGGCTTGTTTAATCCTTCTTGGTCTTTAGTAAAGCCTGCTAAAGTCCATGGAAAAAGGGAGGAGCAGCTAGTGAAGGAGTTGTGTTGTCATGACTTTGATTATCTTGACAGTGTGTGTGTATGTGTAAATACACACTTATAGTAGAGCATCCAGGCTCAATGGGGCATTGTGTCCATCTACACCTTATGTTTTGAGAAGCTTTGGAGATGTCACACTTTCCAACATTGATGTATATACTGTCCCATTTCACCACTTTTGCATTATTCCTCTGGCCTGTTTTGTGAAATAATCTCACATTTATCCTTTGTAATCATCAAATCCCTTTTCCAAGTCCTTGACTGTGTTTTTCTGAGGTCGGGTTGTGTTTTTTGGTTGTTTGAAATACATTACTGGTTAGCTTTTTTTCTTAGAGATTGCAAGGACCTCTTTGAAGACATATCAGTTGTTCTCTTACTCTTGCAGTAAGGATATCAAGATCCATTAGAAACATGCATAGGGAAAAGAATTTTAAAAAATCAGTTTATATATAGCTAGATTTGTATTAAAGTGTATGTGGTGTCTTCTAAAAGAGCCATGGTGTTCCAGTCCATTTTAAGAAAATTAAAACTACGAAGCTTAAAATAGGAAACGTACTTTACTTTTCATAACTTGTGTAAATTCTCTACCTTGCATTTTAGCTTATTTCTCTGTACTGCCAAAAACAAAACTACCCATGCAAAAATTCTTAAAAAAAAAAAAAATAGAATCAACTCTTTTCATGTTTTGAAAAATAAGGATCACTGTATACAGTTCTGATTTTCTCGAATGTCTTTTCACCGCAACGGTGGTAGATATTGTTGTGTGGATGCACATTGCATCCAAAAAATTGCAAGTCTTCTGCATAATCTGGGATTTATCATGTGCTAAAATTAAGGATTGCTATTTCAAGTTTTTGGCTTTAATTTCTCTAAGCCCCAGATCACTGCAAATACATGAGGGAACATAAGTTAGCTAGGTGGGTGAATCTCTTACGTAATGAGGCTTTAAAATATCAAGGGACTCTATTTGCTAGGAAAATACTTTTTTTTTTTGTTTGTTTGCTTTCCCCCTTTCATTTTCTCCCTTTCTCTTGTCCATTTGGGGAGGGAAATAAATCAGTGGTTTGGTCCAAATTATGTTTAATGCAGAACTCCAGAATTCTGTTCTGTTTCCCAAAACAAAAGATTATTATTTTTATGAACCTTGCATATAATATGCAATGTACTGCTAAATAACTTAAATCTCATTAAAAATATTGCAGTATTCAGTGTATGCTGAAGTAGGAAGATTGCAAGCAAAATGCTTTGTTATTATATGTATTTCTTGGTTGGTATTTAAAAAACCCTAAAAATTCAGGTTACATTCTGGTATAACAAGTTTCTGTGACTTGATTGGAATTAGGTAAAGTTTGCACTTAGGACAGAAATTTACAGTAATATAATGGAAAAGCAAATGTCTGCACATCTCTAACTCAGAACAGTAAATTTTATTGTCTGAATCTCTTTGTTTTGTTGGTTGGATTTGAATTTGGTTTGAGTGAGTAGTGATAATTTAGTCCAGATTATAGACTTGGTCCAAAAATAGTTATTACAGTACATGTTACACTATTATCTGAATATTTTCAGTCCTGACAGATAAAAGCTAGTAAGATTTGATTAGCTATGGGAGATTTTAATCTCCTATTAGTGTTGTTGAAATTAGTTTGAGATGTCAAGCTATTCTGACCTGCAGTCGAGAAATATACTTTAACAATCACATGCTGAAATAGATGCAAGGATGTAAGATGAAGGATGCAATTAGCTTCCATTTGTGCAAGATAAAAGGGTACAATTAGTTTCCATTCATTCTTAGTTTGCTTATTTTCTTAATCTAATTCAAGTCAGATTTCTAAACTATGTTTAGGGGGAAAAGAGAAGTACCTGGATATGTTATTTTTTTATGATGGAGGCTTAGGATGGGATGTAGTCTTCTAAGGGTCTGCTTGCTACATAAATATATATTGTAGTCAAAGCTGTAAATTTGTCTCTTGGAATCACTAGAAGAGCTAGAATTCTTCTGGTAACTCTTATCTATAATTAATATTAAGCAGCTGTAATTACTGTATTTTAGCCTAACAGTCTGCAAGTTAAGAGTCTGAATTGATGTTCACAGTATATAAATGTAGAGTTTGCATATATTGCTTCACAAAGCAACTAAATTATTGTCTCACAGATACATTTGAAACTCATTAAAGACTTAAAAAATATTTGTGTAATGTTATGTTTAAAATCATGACAAATGTATATTGAGATTTTGATTAGCTATTCCTGTGTACATGACTTCATTTGTAGAAGTATTCAAGAACTATGTATGTTTTTGTCAACCTTAGTCAAGTTACTCATCTAAGGAAGATTGCTCACCAAGTACCTCAAGCTCATTTTTATTGTGTTTAAGTGATAAATGAGCTTTTGACAGCTATAATCTGTTCCTTGGGTGCAGACAACATCATACACAACAAAACATTTCTCTTTCTGCAAGGAAGAAGAGTTAGTGTCATTGCACAAAAGGATTAAAATCTGTTCTGACAATCAGGTCTTCTTTTCTGTGTGTTTAACATTATATATCATTCCAGCCTGGGTCAAAGGAAACTGTGACAACAGAAGAATTTGCAAACTGTCTAGCTGTCCAGATAGGGTTGTAGATGGATATAGATAAATCAATAGATAAATACAAACTTAAGGTTGAATATATATTAGCTGAATCAAGCACAGGATGTTTTCCAGAAATATGAGGAGATATATATAAAATCTGTACTTTAAAATCCAAGATAAAATTACCTCTTTCCTTTTCTCTTTCAAGTTGCCAGCTAATAAAGATGCCTTCCGAAAGACATGGAACCCTAAGTATACGCTACGCAGTCATTTTGATGGAGTGCGAGCATTAGCTTTTCATCCTGTAGAGCCTGTGCTGGTTACAGCCTCTGAGGACCATACTCTAAAACTCTGGAATTTGCAGAAAACGGTTCCTGCCAAAAAGCAAGTATATGGGTTTTTGTAAAACATAGGGTGTGTTTTAAATGTCTTTGAGATTGATTAAACTCTTACAGTTTGAAGTTTTTCAGTAGAGATTTCATGTGGTATAATAACTCTTCTTTTTCTTTCAGGAGTGCCTCTTTAGATGTAGAACCCATCTACACATTTAGGGCCCACATGTGAGTGTTTGACATTATTAATGGCTGATAAATATATTGTCATTCATAACAATATGTTCTATCCTGTAGGCAGTTACCAATCAGCTTTTTTCTGTCTCAATAGTGGACCGGTATTGTCATTGGCAATTAGTTCCAATGGAGAACAATGTTTCAGTGGTGGTATTGATGCAACCATCCAGTGGTGGAACATGCCTAGCCCTAGTGTGGATCCATATGATACCTATGGTAAGTACCTTTAAAAAGATAACTTCTGACCATTGTCTTGAACATTATTTTTCTGCTTGATGTTAATCTATATTCTAGAGCTTTTGTGCAATATTACTGCCATTTCTCAGCTACACTGTGTGTTTCTGAGTAATCATGTGTTGTAAACATTAGTCATTTATTCCTGCTTACACTGATGGTGTATTTTGTGTAGAACAGTAATAAGGAGACCTAACAATTCCTAAGATTTATACAGCAAAATAAAAAATAATAATAATTTATATTTTTGAGAAACAAAATATTTTGAATGAGAATTAGAACTTCTTAATGATTATTTGTTTCTTGTGATGGAAATTTGACAGAAAACTAAGATAAGTGTGCTCAGATTCTATGTCCCATGTTTCTGACTTGCATCTCAGGTCCCTAACTTTAGATATCTTTAATTTTAGATGTCTCTAAAATTAAATAGCTGATAACTGCTTGGAAAACTCTGCATAGATTTAAAAAATTTCTATAAAAGGCAACTATAAAGTAGGGAGATGAAAATAAGATTCCCAGCTCCACAAGAAAAAATTAGGCCTGTTTTTATTATTAGGGTGCTTGAGAGTTTTAGACCATATCTGTGTGTCAGCAGTGTATGCTGAATAAAAACTACATCAAGTAAGCATCCAGTGTTAAAGTGGAAAGCTGGTTTTCTGCACCTTGTACAAAGGAAGGGCTGTGGTCCAGCCATCTTTAAAATGTTGAATTTGAAAGGGAGAAATAAGAGCGGAGTAACAAGAGTGTATAGTTTGGGGAAAAGGGACATAGTTATTTGAGTTGTTTGTGGGGGTTTTTTTTGTTGTCTGGTTTGGTTTGGTAGGGTTTTTTGTCTGAGTTTGTTTATTTGTTTCCTGGTTGGTTGATTGGTTTTTTGGATAAAGATGGCAGTGGTAGTGCAAAATGACTTGTGCAATATTTTCGCCGTTGCTTAAACAGGAAGGGCAGGGGTTTATGTGGAATTTAATTTATGTTGAGGTACAAGAAATAATTAATGCTTCTTCACTAAAATGGTTTCCTTTCTGAACTTTTTTTTCCAGAGCCAAACGTTCTAGCTGGCACATTAATTGCTCACACAGATGCAGTTTGGGGTCTTGCCTACAGTGGTGTAAAGAATCACTTACTCTCTTGTTCAGCAGATGGCACTATTAGGTTATGGAACCCACCGGAAAAAAATCCCTGTATTTGCACTTACAATGGAGAGAAAGGTAACTTTTTGCAGTGGTTTTGAAAATCTGTTATAAGGCAGCTGATGATGCATCCAGGCTCATTATCTCCATTTATCCAAACTAGGTAACATAGCTAAAAGAATAACTTGTAATAAAATAATCATGGTGCTGTAGCATTACTTTAAAGAAAAGAGCAAGTATCTTCTTTAAGTATGATATTAAATGCTTAAATTTTCAGGAATTTTTAAAGTGTTTTGTTCTATCTAAGGTTTTTTTTTTTTTTTGCTCTTTTTAGAGCATGGAATACCCACATCAGTCGACTTTATAGGTTGTGACCCTGCTCATATGGTGGCATCTTTTAACACTGGCAGCACAGTCATCTATGATTTAGAAACATCCCAGTCAGTGGTAATGTTTTCATCACAAGTAGAATCTGGTAAGTAGAACTCTTCTGTAATAAATACCCATGTTGAATGAGGTATTATTATGGTACCTCATTGTATGGTGTAGTAAATAAAGAAGTTTTACTCCTCTACGGCATCATTCAATTTGAAAGGTGGTTAGATGCTTGGAACAAACCCTGTGGAAAGGTGTTTTAACCCCTCTAGCCTGCTGTTGTGAAACCCTGCCTGGAGCCCTGCATCTATCTCTGGGGCCCCAGCATAAGAAGGACATAGACCTGTTGGACTGTGAGTTCAGAGCAAGGCCATGAAGATGATCCCAGAGCTGGAGTGCCTCTCCTGTGAAGACAGGCTGAAAGGGTTGGGATTGTTCAGTCCTGGAGAGGGTTCTTGGGAGATATTATTGTGATCTTCCAGTACCTAAAGGATCCTGAAAAAAACTTGGAGAGGAGCTTGTTTGTACAAGGGCATGTGGTGACAAGGGGGGAATGGTGTCAAACTGAAAGAAGGTAGGTTTAGATTAGATATTAGGAAGAAGTTTTTTACTGTGAGACTGGTGAGACACTGGCACAGGTCGCTCAGAGAAATTTGGGATGCTTCATCCCTGGGAAATGTTCTAGGCCAGATTGAATGTGGCTTAAAACAACCTGGTTTAGTGGATGGTGGTCCTGCCTGTGGCAGGAGGAATTGGAACTAGATTATGTTAAAGGTCCATTCCACCCAAGAGTATCCTGTAGACTTCTAAAGAGATTTTAAACTGTTCATTGTTTAAGTTGAAGTCACAAATGTATCTGACAGAATCTAAGAGAGTTAGGTTGGCTTCAATTACTTGGATTCTCTGGTCTAGGAGAAAGTGTTCCTTCCAACCCAAACCACTCTGTGCCTCTGTCTTTCCCCGCCACCCCCCACCCTGCAAACTAAATATTTTTTGATGCAGAGGTGTAAGAGCTGTGTGTTATACATTACTCATGCTACAGTTTGTTTCTACTTGGCTAGTGCTGCCCTGCAGTACTTGCTGGATTTTATCTCTCAGTAATCTCTCATGGGTGTAAACTACTTGTAAGCTTTAACCTTACAGTACCATGGCTAGAGTCTACCTCACTTTGCCCCATCTGGTGAAGCGAGAAGCTTTATTTCTTAGGAGATCTGTTGGTCCTAAGATATTACTTACATAATGTAAAATAATATGGTAATCTAAAGTGTAATGCTAAAATACTGTCATTTAAACTTTAACATTGTCTTAAGGCAGATGAATATTCTTTTATTTTATTTCCAGGTGTACAATCAAATAATCATATTAACAAGGTAGTAAGTCATCCCACACTTCCTGTAACTATTACAGCACATGAAGATAGACACATCAAATTTTTTGACAACAAAACGGGTAAGGATAAAGAGAACTTAATTTATATATATGAATATGCTTAAAGAGATCTGGATGACATAGGGAGAATCCATTTGTAGAAAACTTACTACTGATTCAGTCTTATATAAAACAGAACTTTTGGTATTTCTAAGATTAAACCTTTTCAGTACCTTCTCTGTGAAATACAGAAGAAATAGAGAAACCTGTTGCAGTTGTGACTTCAGAAGTCAGAAAACACTCTCAAAATAGGCAGAGATAATTGTGAGGGACAGGAAAGTGGTCTTTACAACTTTCCTGATTTATAGAGTATGTTTGCTTTCATTTCTATGCTTTTAACTCTAAGCATGTGTCACAGCTGTTTTTCAACTTAGTAGTAAAAAAGATCACTTAGTACCTATTAGAGCAAGAAATAACCCTAAATTCATTGCAGTAATGAAATCCTGTGTTGTACTGAAGTTGTTGATAAGGTTTATAAAAGAGTAAAGGATCTGGAAGAAAGAGGGTAAGGAAGGCTATAGGAGAAAGCTGCACTGTCTGTCATGACAAAAACATTAAAATAATTGTAAGAATAAACTTAAACTTCCTAATTGTGAAATTATGTCACTTCCTACATGTTACCTATCAAAGTTGGAAGGAAAAAAAATCCAGCTCACTTTAAGTAAGCATGTGCAAAACACCTGTTTGAAGTGTGTTTGGTTTGGTCCCAGTAAGGGATGGTGAACCCCAGTAGGTTCCTGGAGTTTTTGTTTTCTAAAGCAAAAAAGTTGGAGATTTTTTCCACTTTGCACCTGCCATGAATGTATGTATTTGAATTGTGGTCATTAAATACATTACACTGATGTTGCTGAAATTAATTACTTCAAAGAAATAAAGAATAAGGAAAAAAAATCTGCATGAAGAAATAATTGGGTCAAAGACAGGAAACAGAGGGTAGAAATAAATGGTCTTTTTGTGGAATAAAATATCTGTGGGTCTGGCAGATTTGGCAGTATTTCAGCATAGTGAGTCATCTGAACAGGGAGCAGTATATTGGCAGTTAACTGACATTCATCAATTAGGGTTATTAAACATGAAGCCTGACGAGGAAGAACTGGAGATCTTAAAAGACAAAAGGCAAATTAAATTCCATGTGGATAAATTTGAAATGATACATGTAAGGAAAAATAAACATTGTAATATAAAATTATAATAATCACTGGGCTAACTGTTCTTACTCAAAGTAAAGCCTTGGAGTTATAATAAGAGGTTAGATAAAAATACTAGTTTGTTGCTTAGCAGTCAGAAAAGCAAAATGCGTATTAGAGGGAAAGGAATAAAAGGCAAAACAGAACATTTTTATCACCTTTGTATGAGTACTTTGAATCAAGTCTCCCTTACCTCAAAGGTGATATAGCCAAATTAATGTTTCACAAATTATCAAAGATCTCCAGTAGCCTTTAGCTTCTTCTGGAAGAATCTAAGAAACTGAATAGTCTGAGATTCTTCAGGAAGAGGAGCAACTGAACAAAGCTGATTCTTCATATTGGTCATGGTCTTACAGGGATTTATTTGCTCTCTTTTTTAACACACGGGCTGAGGTTCAGTTGCTAGTCCCCAACAGGTGGCAGACTCAAAACAGAGAGAGGCAGTGATTCTTCTGTGCAGTTAAACATTCTGGAACCCCTTCCAAAAAGCATCATGAGGTACTAAAATATGTTATTACGAGTCCAGGAATAGAGGTCAATGTAAAGAAATTATGAGTACTTGAATGCAGAATTAACTATTCTGGTTTGTAACATAACCAAACAGTTAATTGTTAGAAGCTGCAGAGTATTTTGGGCAAGTATCACCTGTAGTTGCCTTTTTTTTCTCTCCTAGCAATGACATAGATGGATGATTGATATGGCTCAGTCAGTCGCATTTTACAAAGCTTCATCAACACTCTCCTACTGGGGCTGTTATTAGGCCATTTAAGAGACAAAGGTTCTCATGTAGTCATTTTAGATCTTCACTGTTGTTGCTGCCAGTAAAGATGCCAAGTGGATAAAGATTGTTTACAGTGGGAATACCTTTTTGAGAGTTGTGTGTCATTTGCCCGTATGTTTATACAAGAGTCTGCAGTTGAAACTTCATAATTTCTAATGTAATAGGACCATTCAAATATTACTGGAATCTAAATAAGTATGTTGTCTTATATTGTGTTGAAGGGGAATGGGTTGATGGTTTTTAAATGAACAGTATTTCACAGGAAATTCACTGTTTATTTTTCTTTTAGGTAAAATGATCCATTCTATGGTTGCTCACTTGGATGCTGTCACAAGTCTAGCTGTAGATCCTAATGGAATCTATTTAATGTCTGGAAGTAAGGGGTTTTTTTCATATTCTATATGTTCTATATAAATTATGCATTTATGATGCACTGAATTTCTGACTAATATTTTTATTTTTCCTTTTATTTTTCCTTTCTTTCTTTCCTAAACAGGCCATGATTGTTCCATTAGGTTGTGGAATTTGGACAGCAAGACATGTGTGCAAGAAATAACAGCTCATAGGAAAAAGCTGGATGAATCAATTTATGATGTAGCATTTCATCCATCAAAAGCATATATTGCCAGTGCAGGAGCTGATGCCCTTGCCAAAGTCTTTGTGTGACATAGCAGAACAAACCTGCATCATAACAGCAGGTCTGTTTGGACAAAAAAGAGGGAATGCGTCACTGCCATCAATTATAAGGTTACCGATAAGACACTACATCTGATCTGCCTGGGTGAAGGCTCTTGTGGGGCAGGTAGAAGTTGGTGAAAAGTCACCACATCCTGAACAATGTCAGGCTCATTCATTTAACTGTAATTACTGTATTTGGGGGGGTGGGGACAAATACAAAAAAAGAAAACCAGTATTTGTAGCCTTGACTGGATATGAACTGAGCGTATGTCTGTTCTTTAGGTGTCTTTAAGCAAACGTGGAGTCTGATCTTACAAAAGACTTTTATTTTGGACTCTGTGTGCTGCCTTAGGGTTAGGAATGTGGTGCTCTTGTGGGGGGAAGTGAGCTCCAAGAGTAGCTTTCTTTTCATCTCTTAGTAATCTTCTGTTTATCAGTTGAATGCCACAGATTCCCCTTTTAAACTTTTATTTTGCTTTAAAGAAAAGGAAATTTAACTTAAAATATTTTAGCATTAGTTGCACAAAATGTTTGGATAAAATTCTAGTTTTTATAAGTCTTTTTATATATTTAGCCTGTCACAACAGTGCTCAAGATTGTATTGATAATGTTTTTCTGCATTATAGAACCCTAAACCACAGAGATCTCACTGACCCGCTGCCGTGTAACCACAATCTTCCCTTCTTTTGCCTAATACAGCTCAGCTAAGTCCTTGCTTAAGGATGCTAATTCATCATCATCGCATAACTGTCTTCATAAATAAAGGACTGTAAAATGTGTTCAAATGAAACACAGAGGGGTTAACACCCCTGAATGAACTCTTAAAAAAAATTAATCTTGGCATCCTATCACTATGTGATATTTTGTACATCTTACTGTATTTACGAGTTTATTTATCAAGGATTACCCATCTTGCTAATGGCCTATTGTTATTTATTTCACTTTTTGTTGGTCTTTATATCCTTTTATGTAGTGTGTTAAAGGGCCCTGTATATCTGTTATGGCACTCTTTGAGCAGTCTAAAATAGATGAGAAAATGGGACATTTGATAATTCTGAAGTTGCAAACCAAGCAATTCTTTTTCCGCTGGTTAAGTACCAGGAGTGGAGTTGATTCCAAAAAAAAAATCTTGTTTCAGAACCTTTGGAGTGAAAATTATTTTTATTTGCATTTCAAATAGAATACAAAAGTAGTTAATTCAAGATTCATAAATCTGCTGTGTTTTGACTAGTTACTCCCTGCTTTTATTTTATTTTTCAGATGTGCTTCAGTTTATGGTGTAACTAAAACTTTTGTTTGTGTAATGCATGATTAATACAAAAAAGTATTTTTTCTAGTCTTCCACAAAACTTTTCTGATCAGTTTGCGAGTTTTGATGAGTTTTGTAAGGTTTCTGTTTTACAAACTATGAATCAGCAAATTTTTAAGATTGTACCGCATAGCAAAAGTACAGCTGTTGAAAAATAATGTATATAAAATGCATATAATAAATATTAAATGGTGTACCTGTATGTTACTGTTGGCTACATTATTTTGTGTTGCACAGTTTGAAAGAGTCATTCTACAATTCTAAATTAGGTCTCAATTTTAGCAAATTGACCATTTGTTTATTACGCTTATAAGCTGCTTTGCTTTTGCAAGATTGTAATAGTTGTCTGGATGTTGAGCAACTGTTCAGTTTCAAGCAGCAGTACCCACATATAAGAACATGTTTCCACAATGTTTTAAAAAATTTTTACCAGAACAAATTGAAAATTGCTGGTGTATTCTTACAGCCCTGCTAAGATGGTAATCTCTATTTTTTCATTATCTTTGCATATGAAGTGATTCTGAAGTGATTTAGGAGCCAGAAAGGTACTCTGTTTTTATTTCAAACTGCCACTGAATAGTTGTGTTGAATTTAAAAAACTAAACCAACTAATTTCTAAATGCCTAAAATTTGCCCATATATCTTACCTCTGTCCATTTCTTTCCAAGTCCTTCCGTAAAGTTGATGAACAAAAAATTAAATTGAAGGTCAACATTTACCTATTCTGTGATGAGTCACTTTGCTCAAAGTGTATCAACAGAAACAGAATACCACAATATCAATATTTTCATGTAAAGTAGTATGTTTAGGTATAAGTTAACTAAAGCTAGAACATGTTCCTATAAGTGGTTTAACTGCATTGTTCCATGTAAGTTTCCAGTAAGAATGTATTTCATGCCATCTCATGTCAAGCAAATTAGAACAAAAAAAAAAAACTAAAAAAAAAAAAGGAAAGAGGCGCTCATGATAGGCAGTTATATTTTGGAATTAATTTTGTTTTAGTAATAATGTTGCATTGCTTGAAATGTTACAGTAAATTATAATTGTGTAGGAATTGGAGAATTTTGTCCTTTATCATGAAGATTGAGGTGAGGCCTTCCAGTAATTGCTTGTAGGACACTAAGACTTTACTTTTGAAAGTAACATTCAGCTGATTTGCACTTTTTGTTCTTTCCAGTCTAAAGCATTCAACTAATCAACAGACAAGAGAGTATTTGAATTTTATTGGAAGTAATTTAATAATCGCCTTTTCTGAAGCCAAACATTGTTTCTGGCAGCTTTTCCAGACTGCTGCATTTTAATGCTTAAATAAAATGTGATTGTTTAATAAACATTACCATGCATAACATTTACCTTTTTTTTAATTGTATTAAAATTGAAATGATAAAAACTGAAATATTTGCTTATTTTCCTTAATTGAAATCTGAATGATCATCTTAGTTCACTAATGCGTAGTGGATCAAGTGCTGTAGTGAGACATCAGTTATTGAATATTACCAATAATTTCTAATATCTCTTAGTTTATTTGTTGTGGGGTGTAACATGCTGAAACCTTCATTTACTGGGTTTGAGTTTTTTAGAATGGAGGAGCTATAGTACTGGTGATGGGGAAGATGATAGTGCTCAAAGAAATGGTTTTATTTAGCAAAACCACCTCAGCTTATGAAAGGATTTACTTCTCATTTGTGAGACCCAAAGCACTGGTGCTCAGAACCTGAATGGAAAGCTATCTGAATGTAGCATTTAAGGTGTGATAGATAAGTCTGTGTTAACAGACTTAGTCTCCATCTTGCTTTTTATTGTGGGAACTGTTTTAAGCAGATCAGTGGTGACTGTAGTCCACTGTAGCATAAACAGTAGTATGCCTTCCACATAAATATTGAATACACATGAAAAAGAATGTAACAAGCCCTGGTTAAGAGCCTTCCCTAACTTAGAAATACTAATGACAAAATTATTTGCCAGGAGAAAATTGGTAGGTTTCCAAGTGGAAAAACTGGTCTTGAAGTTACACTAACGGTGGCCATCCATTTCACATAATGTATTCTGATTTATTTTGAAACTGATAGCACACTCTGTCCAGGCATGCTCTTCTTATTATGTGCTTTAATTTACTTTGAAACTGATTACACTCTGCTCTAGCACTTCCCATCTCACGTCAGTGGAAAGCCCCTTGCTTACACAGTGCTGACTCCTTGCATTTTTGTTCTATTTGGTTTCATAGACTCATAAAAAGGCCTGGGATGGAAGGGAAATTCATCTAGTTCAAGCCTGTACCCCCACCATGGACTGGGGCAGGCTGCCAGTAAACAGGTCTTTAATTGCCCCATTCAGCCTGGCTTTGACCACTTCCAGGGATGGGGCATCCACAGCTTCTCTGGACAACCTAAGTGCCGGTCAGTCACCACCCTCACAGTAAAGAATTATTTTCTAGTATCCAATTTAACCTGTTCTCTTTGAAGTTTGAAGTGGTTTCCCCTTGTCCTGTCACCACATGCTCTTGTAAAAAGTCCCTCTCCAGCTTTCTTACAGGCTCCCTTCAGCTACTGGAAGGCCATCATTAGGTTAGCCCAAAGCCTGCTCTTCTCCAGGTTGGCCAGTCCCAACACTCTGACACGTGCTCCATCCCTCTGATCATCTTCAATGCCCTCCTCTGGAGTCACTCCAGCAGCTCCATGTCCCTCCTGTGCTGGCACCCCAGAGCTGGTGCAGCACTGCAGTGGGGTCTGAGCAGAGCAGAGCAGAGGGGCAGAATCCCCTCCCTGGCCCTGCTGCCCACACTGCTCTGGATGCAGCCCAGGACACGTTTGGCTCTCTGGGCTGGGAGTGCCCATGGCTGGCTCATGTCCAGCCTCTCAGCCAGCAGCACCCCCAAGTTCTTCTGGGCAGGGCTGCTCTGGGTCTGTTCATCCCCAGCCTGTGCGGATACTTGGGTTGCCCCAACCCAAGTGTAGCACCAGCACCTGGTCTTGTTAAACCTCATGAAGTTCCCATGGTCCCCCTCCTGGAGCTTGTCCAGATCCCTGTGGATGATATCCCATCCCTCAGGTTTCTTGAGCGCATCATTCAGTTTGTCACTGCAGTGCATGAGTGAATGTGTATATATATATGTATACACATACACACACATGTATTTATGTTCTGCCTCTAAAAACTTTTTAAAAAAAGAAACAACAAAAGTAGAAGGCTTCAGAATTGTTTTGAAGTTTTACTTCTGAGATGAGCAAGAGTGTTTAAGAATGTTCCATTTTCCTACTCGCTCTGTTGATACTTTAAGAATGTACGCCCTAGAGTCTTTTGCAGATTAAATTAGTAACAGATTTTTTAAGAGAAATAGTTCAAGCTACAACGACTTTAAAATATCATAAAATTGAATCTGTTTGTTTTTAATTTTTAATATAGAAACAAACTTTGAGTTGATAATGTAAAACAACAGGTTTTCTTTTTAGTCCTCCCTCTTACCTCCTTCTCCTGGAAGGTCATGTCATGTTCCAGCCTACTCAAGTTGAGAGGATGACTTCATAAGCTCGGTGCAGTCTTGTGGCCCAGCTGCTGGGGCCAGCCAGGCTGTGATTGCCACTTCTGGCTGGGAACAGAGCAGGGCTGCAGGAGTCCCTTGACAAGCTGTGAGAAGGCAGGGCAGGAGAGATTTTGCCCTCTGTGCCTTCAGACACCATGGTGTTGGCAGAGAGTGAGAGCTTCTTGTTTGTCCACTGTTGGTCCCGTATCCTTGAGGTTTTTCCTGAAACTTGTCTCCATCTCATCTTGGCTGCCATGTGGCTGTTGGGAAGCTGTCATTCATCCTGGTGTGTCTGGAGTGACCAGCTGCATCTGGGCACTTTTCAGACCTGCCTGATGGCTACTGGGGTTTTGCTCATGCACAGCAGCTGGCCAAGGAGATGTGGTTTTCCTTTATGAAAGGAGGGCTGCCCAAGGTAATGATATTCTTCAGTGACTTTGTGGTGACTGACCTCATTGCCTTTTTTAAGCACCTTTTTTTCTATTGTTTCAGGTGTCTTTCAAGGCTCTTTTGTACCTTGAAATGGGTAGGTATCTGTTTTTTCATTTGTGGGCAGCTGAGGGCAGAAGCAGAAGCTCTTGGAAGGGCCTGCAGTTGCTCTGCATGCACTGGTGCTGTGTTGGAGTCTGAATCATGGCTCTGTCTTATGTGCCCTGTGCTTTTGGTGGACTGGCTGGTAGCCTGAGGTTTCCCCTGGATTCCCTCTGCTGGAGTTTTCTGGTGTTAGAAAAACTATTCCACCTTAACCATAGCAAGTCTTTTTAAAATGCTGACACATCCTCATTTCTAGGGTAGATGTTGGCAAAAACAGGAGCTGTGTGTTGGCTTCCTGAATTACTGATGTGTCTTTCTTGCCTGAGATAACCCAGGTGACTGACTGCTAATCATAATAAACATAGATTTCTGTAAAGATTTATCTGACAGCTGCTGTACAGAAGGATTTCTTAGGGGCTAGAAATATTTTTCCCACTTTGACTGACCTAACATCCAATAGTTTCCATGATGCAAATGCATTATATTCTGTCAGAAACCTTTTTTTTTGGCAGATGTTTGGATTTAACAGAAGCAACTGATCTTGGTCACTTTCTCCTAATTGTTTGTGTTAGTCTAGTCTCTGTTCAGATTTGAGCAAATCTGACCATTGGGGAGTAAATTCCTTGTTGATATATTTGCTACCAACATGCTGTGCCAGACAGGTCTGGGGTTTTTTTCTAAACTGGCTCCTAGTCCTCACCAGAATTAGTTCAACAAGTTTGTGTATCTCTCCTAATTTAGAGTGTTTAGATGAGAGAAAGCTGTTTTCACATCTACCTTTTCTGAACAAGTAATATATTCTTAAAATACCTAAGGGTGTCAAGAGAATTTCAGAAACTACATAATAGAATTTGCTTTCCATTTGAAAAAAATACTATTTTGATTATATAGTTTGTTTGATTTGGAATTTATCAAAGCTTTCAAAGTGGTGCTAAGTTAGTAATTTTTGTGATTTTCCCATCTAATTTAAAGTATTTTCCTAAATCTTGCCGGTCTTTTTCTCAATCTTTTGACTTCTTGTTGTCTCTAACTTGTATTCTTTGGCAGATAATTGTTTATCATATTTGTAATTTGATCACATCCACCAGGGCAGAAAAACAGTTTTAGATCCCTTTGCTTACATTCTGCCCTACTCCAATTGCCGTTAAGTGGTAAAGGCTGTATCTGACCTCAGCAAAGGTTGGAAAAGTTTAGTTAACATTTGCTAGCAAAACAGCAGTGCAGGATTCCCATGCTGGTGCCTTAGGAACTGGTCCAGTGTGAAGTTCAGCTGTAGGTTCAGTCCTATCCCAGAGCTGAGGGTCTCTTTGGGCTCCCAGGAGCTGCTTGGCAGTGGGGAGCGATGCCACCTGCTCCTTCTGGCTGTGGCAAAGCATAACCCTGCCCTTCATCATCCTGGCATGGCTAAAGAGTGACCCTGCTGCTATTCACAGGCAACTGCTCTGGCTGTGGAATGCAGAGACAAATAGGACACAATATTTGTTTGTGTATAGATGCAGATGAATGTAAACAAATCAGGGAGTAATAAAACAATAAATACTCTTAATTTCATAAAAGCAGCTTATAATCAAGGACACTTCACTAACCAGACTTGATTGTTTGAAAGGAAAGGAAATTTTGATCCTAATGAGATTAAATTTAAAGTGGTCATTTACTTCAAAGCAGAGATTAAATCCTGGGATTTAATCATAGACAGCAAATTTTCAGAACCTGTTCTTCCTTCAGCTGGAATCTAGAGACAAAATTTTTGAGGCCAATGAGGGCAAAAGAATGCTAGCTCCAGTCAGATGAATAGATGTCCAGTTAGACATAGATGACTGAGAAGTGGCTCATACTTCAGTTCTAAACTGTTTGCTGGAAGTTTCCATGTATTTGGTGTCTCTATTTGGATGACAGGTGATCACAAGTTAGTCAGCCACATTCTGCTTCCACTTCCCAAAAATACCACTTTTGTTTACTGTCCCAGGGCCAAACCAAAAGCATTGATTTCATTAGGCTGTGGATTTAAGTCCCCAATTTCCAGGCAGTTTGCTTAAGAATAAAGTTGATTGTCTTTGACAGTGTGCTCAGGCCTTCTGTGACACTTGCATGGAACAGAGAAATTTTCTGTCATTTTTGTGGCTTTGATACTTTCTGGAGCTGACTTACCCTTCAAGCTAATGAAAGGAAGGAAAGTGCTGACAAAATTGGTGGACCTAGGTAGTGATATTGAGAATTGCCCTTTAAGGAAAAAGGCTTAAAAGCAAGGCATAAGCAGCTGTCCCTGCTTTGCTTCTTCAGAACAGGGAAGGTAAAAATGCTGTATTTTATGGGGCCATGCCTGAGAAAGGGAAGGCTTACGTGACAACACTAATATGAAAGGCAAATGGAAGTAATTAAAATATGTATTGGAGAATTTACTGTTCTGATGAGACTATACCAATGTGCCAAAAAATCCAATCCTGTTCTTTCTCTCTTCTCACTTCAAAATTGCTTTGTAAGTTGTAGAGAGTTATAATTGTTGACTTTTGATGCAAATGATTTTGGCTCTGGTGTTTGCATAGCTTTTTATTGGCATTGATTTTAACAGGCATAGTACTTTTAAAGTGACTAGTTTCTCTTAAGAATGTTAGGATGGTCTTTCTTTTGGGTCTTCCATGTTCCCTGCCAATTCAATATTATTAGTTTCATAGTGACATTAAAGGTTGATCGACTTCTGAGACCCATTTTGCATTCTGCTTAAGGATATAAAGTAGAAGGCTTTTGCTACCAGGTTGCAAGTCTGGCTGTATGAAGATTTCTCTGCAGTTTCCTGACCTTCAGTCCAAGACTGTATACCTGCTTTTCATATATCCTGCACTTGCCAGAGCTAGAAAGAGCCATGTTATCAAGAGATTATATATGAGGTGATTCATGGTAAAGAGAGGACCTAAATGCCTAAGATTTGTGCAAGGTGCAAAATTTGAGGTGCAGAAAATTTGCAAGCAGGATTAGAGACACTGGTCTGAGTTTCCTTGTAAGACTGAGAAAGACATATTGCCAATGACAAAGGAAGTCATGCTCCTTTCTGTTATAAAATAGCCTGTGAGGAGAGAATTACCCAGGAAAGATCTTGTGGCAGGGAATGCTGCCAGTGCTCAGACGTGTGTCCTAACTAAAGCATGGCTGTAGGATGTAGCTCTTCCTGGAAGTTATCATGGTACAAAAAGGAATTTCAATTTATTTAGGACATCTTAATAAAATTAGAAATTAATAAAACTTTGTAAATTTAGATTGCACTAAGTGGGAAGGATGAGTTTTGAATTGTGTTAACTATTTCATGTAAAATTCCAAAGAGCTGCATGGGAGTTACAGTTCAGTTAAGTACCTAAATTCCTAACCTTTTCTAAATAAAGGAATCCTGATTTTATTTTTTTTTTTTTTCAAATGTTGATGTGATATGTCATCAGGACTGGGACTGCAAATCTGAGGCCCCCTGAGTCTGAGTACTGTTCAGGGAAATACAGCATAGAAAATCACAAAGTAGTTTCAGTTGGAAGGGACCTTTTAAAGATCGTAGAGTCCAGCCCTTTACAGTGCTTTTCATTAGTCTCACAAGAGAACAGAATTGATTTCCTGCAGGCCAAAATCTTGACTGACAGCCCTAAATCTGCAGCAGTCTTTCCCTCTGGAGTTTGGATAACTGATGGTAGCTGCAGCTCTCTTCACATTCTTTGTACTGCTTGGTCTGGCAGCGTAAAATTGAATCCTTGTCTGTGGCTTCACTTGCCTAGTTTTACAAACCAGAGCTTCAGCCCATGTCTGCTACCCTCTGCCATGCTGTTCCTCCTCCAGATTTGCCTTCTACTTGCAGCACAGTCCACATCCTTTCCACCCTGCCTCTGGATCTCACCAGGTCTCAATCCTTTTGTCTGTATCCCACCAATGTTTTTCCCAGATGGAAACTGTGCTCATCAATGCTTGCTGGCACATAAACATTGTATCTTTAAAAAATATTTTCTATGCTCCCTGAGTGTAATGGGAGTGTATGAAGGGTGCAAGTGACATGGCATCACCACTCCTGTGAAATGGAAATATGTGGGGACTTAGCTCTGCAACTTTCAGTGTCCCAGGGATGCAAACCTGCTTTTTGTCTCATGAATGAATGTGAGTTAAAGCTGCCTGCTTCTTTGCAACAGTAAAAGCAAAGTAGGAGAGAAAATGTGATCCTATCAGCCAGCTCACAATTTATATTCAGATGATTTAGCTAGCATCTTACCTAATATGAACAATGACTAAAACTTCAATGTTGACTCATTGAAATGAAAATATTTGTAAAAATAATGTCCTTATTATTTGAGAATGATTTGGAATTTAAGATCATAGAGTTTGGAAGCATCACATACAGCTTACTCAGGCTAAACTATATGAGGTTCATAATAAAAAGACTTCTGTGTTATATTAAAACAGACAGCAGCACTCCCAGTTTTCTTGCAATATGTATTTCTATAAAAAGTTTATAAACTAAATTAATTGAATTTTTGCACAAAGTTGATGTAGCATATGAATTTATACAGCAAAAGCTTAATACTCTGACCTTTAAACATGTAACAAAATTAAGGATAACAATTGCTAGAAAAATACAAGGCATCTTTGCCATTTAAAGTAATATATAGCCAGTTATAAGTTATTAAAAAGTGCACAGCAAAAGCCCAATGAATACAATCCTTTCTGTGCCACTCCATAACTACTAGAAATTTTACAATCAGTAGTGGGGGAGAGGAAAAAAGGAAAACCCTAGATTGATAGGGAAAGTGCTGTTTTGTTTTCTACTATACACTTTATTTGCAAATGCCTTTATTTTCTAAAGAATATTTGGAGTATGTTATTCACACCAGGACTGTGGAATAACTTGGTGAATATCACATCATTTTAACCACATATGTGTGCATATAAATATATCAACATGACTAGGTATGTAATCAAATGAAAGCCTTTTTCAGGAAAACTATTCTTTTATCTTCAGAAAACCTCACACATCTATAAAGGTTGTTATGAATTGTCATTCTCTGACCTACTAAATCCAACTTTATGTGTCTGCCTACTCTTTTCTGACCATGTCATCTGATATAAATCCGTTAGGTTTAAAGTTTTGAGATACCTCTGGACTTGAATTTGAATGTTTTCAGTTCCCACTGTGTGGTCTCATTGAATCTCTTGGCCCAAGATTCCTGTCTCTAACTGTCTGGCCAATAACAACTTCGTCAAATCAAGACAGTACAAGGCAGCAGACAGGAAATATCCGGTTGTCAGTTGTATTTGGAATATCACTGTTGACTTCAGTGGTGCAGAAAGCAGCAGTAGTAGTTAATATATTAGGATCCAGATTCTCAAAGAACTACTGTGCCTTAAATACCTTTAAAAGTCTGTGCCAAAAGAACCAACCAAATAGATCTGCAGAAATCTGAGGGTAGAAGGTAAATGGCTTTTGGTATAAAATTTGCCAACCAGATCCAACAAAACCCAAACTAGTAAAAAAAGACTCTTTCAGCTACAATCTGTCATATTTTTTCTTAAGCTGCCTGGCAATAATGGATGGTGCACAACAGGAGCACTGAAAGTACTTTGTGTTATCAGCAGAACTCTTCCCAAAGATACAGAATTGTAAGCTACAGAAAGCTTATAGAAGGTAGAACCTTAAAGATTTTTTTTTTTTTTAACTTCTAAGAAGGTATTTAACAAGTGCCAGAAAAAATGTCAGAGCTGTATTATTTCCTCTCAGTATCTGCTATTCTTAAGTGCATGATATGCAAAGCTTTGAACTTCAGGATGCTATATGCTTGTTGAAAATATTACCTGTTGGCCAAATTCTGCACTTCAGGATCAAGTACAACTTCTAACAAGCTCACAGAAATCTTTGACTGATTACAGAAACAAAAGTAGCCCTTCTTCTTCCTCTGTATTGTGATAGCATATATAAGAATAAAACATCTGTACTTTAGAGGGACCATTTCAATTTCACGATTTTTAGTTTCAAATAGTAATAGTGAACAGCAGATTTTTTTATTGTTTAGAGTCCAAAAAGTCTTTACAGATGCCTCTAATAATATCAGGAACCATCTGCTCCAATCCTGTGAACTCCCTGGTGAAGAAAGTATGAGATTCTCTTGGTTCAGAAGCCATGTCTTTCAGATCATCCAAAGGTGCCCAGGCAACACCAACAGAGAAGACTGTTATTCCTACAAAAAGGAAATAAAAAAAAAGATCATTTTGCCTGCAGCTACAAAAAACCCAGCCATTTCTACATTAATGAATCAATGTGGATTTGGAAAGCATGTTTCAACACCTGCAGTCTGTCAAAGATAATTAGATTTTGCCACTAAATACCAGGAATTAGATTTGTCTCAGGAAAAATCCTGAAGGAAATATGAGGTGTCCTAAGAGCTAATGTCTGAGTTGCTCTTGTAGTGTAGCAGTTACAGTGTCAGTCTTGAAAAGTAAATAACACTGTGTAAAATTATTTTGAAAGTAAGTTTGGTTCCTTGTGTATACTTAGTGTCTTTACATGCTCATACTTCAAGCATCATCAATGAGCTTTTTGGCCACAACTGCTTATTCCCTTCCTAGATGATGATGGAGCTACTTGGTTCATTAATGGCTCTACTGTTTGGGAATGAGACTGGGTATATGTTGATCCCTAAGGTGCCATAAGTGAGTCTCATCATACCTGGCTCTGTATTAGTGGTTGCTGGGGTTTTTATCACCCCAATGGGAAACAGTTCCTAGGGGGAACATGACATTTTGCTGAATTCAAAATACGATACTTTGCAAACTTTAAAACCTTAACATTTGCGGCGCAGCAGAAACAGGATGGATCAACTTCCACCGCTTTTCAAAATGATAATTTACCTGCTTTTTGTGCAGCTGCAGCAGGTCCTCTAACATCATCATAAGACTGACCATCAGTCAGAACAACGAGGAAATTCTTGTTAGGCCCATCTCTGACTGGCCCAAACACGTTCCTGGTGGTGAAGGAGATGGCATCGCCGGTAGCGGTGCCCCCGCTCATGTACCGGATGCTGCGGATGGCCGACAGCACCTTCTCCTTGGTGGCGAAGTCGGTGAAGCCGAACTCGGTTCTCTGGTCGTAGGTGAACTGCACGGCTGCCACCTTGGAGCCGATGTCAGAGATCTCAAAAGCTTTGGCCACGTTGCTCACGAACTCCAGCACGAGGCGGAAGTTGCTCTCTCCAATGCTGCTGGAACCGTCTATCAGGAAAGCAATGTTGACGGAGTTGTAGCAAGTCTTGCTGCACAACATCTGCTCGTGTGAGCACAGTTTTTGGACAAGAGGTTTTACATATTTGGTAGTACCAAACCAGGTGGGCATTTGGTAAGAGAAGAAGCCATTGTTTCGGCAAACAGCCTGTTTGAAAACAAAAAGGGAATGGGTGAATGCCAGCTGAGCAGTTCAATGGATAACACTCAGTCACCTATCATTTTTCTTCCAAAAGCAGGTTAGAAATGAAGCCTCATGGTGGGAGCTTAGGATGGGTTTTTGTGTGCTTGTCTTTAAAGAAATTGAAACAGCTGCACTTGAAGTCAATGTAAACAACAGAGCAGCTTATTTTATCCAGTAATAAAGCCAACCCTGCCCCCCAAGCTCTGAAGGTTTTCAAATAATTTAGCTTTATTCACAAGAAGTGCAACAACTGAAAATTGTAATTTTGTTTCGTGTGTGTGAACAAAGTCATGATACTAAATAGCCAAGGAATTGAAATTTCAGTATTTTTGCTTACACACTGAAAATTAACCTCTGTGTTTTCCCTTTGAACGTGGTGAGACCTTTGGATTTTTAATCTATAATGTGTCACAAACACAGAGAGTGTTGGGTAGAAATATAGCTCCAGGTCATTCAGAGTAAAATTTCTTTTCCCCCAGCTTCCATCAGATGCAGGTGAAGTACAAGATAACTGAAAAATGAGTTAAATTCAAAATCAGCTCTCCAACTAATCCAGCTAAGATCAAAATACAGAAGAAGAGGACAGGCCTCAGCCACTTAAGGTCATGTCTTTTTGTGGCTGTACAGGGACAGACAGTGATAGTACAAGGCAAAGAGATCTCCTAAAACAGGAGAGATCTAGAGTAGATATTAGAAGGAAATTCTTTACTGTGAGGATGGTGAGGCACTGGGAGAGTTTACTCACAATAGTGGATGCCTCTTCCCCAGAAATGTTCAAGGCCAGGCCTGAGCTACCTGATCTATTGGGTGGCATCCCTGTCCATGGCAAGGGGGTGGGAACTAGATGGCCTTTAAGGCTCTGTCCGAGCCAAACCACTCTATGGTGCTTCTGCCTGCAATACCTCTGGGGTCAGCTGCTAGATATCTTGTCCCTAGAAAAAGCAGAGCTTCATTCTGTTCATGCCATTTCTGCTGAAATTAGACACCTACAACCTCCCTGTGGACAATGACTGGTTTTCTCACTGCAGAGAAAGTGAAGACAGACTGATCAGAAAGCTCATGTGAGAGTAGGTGATTGGTGTTTGAATTCCTGCTCAACTCAAAAGGAACAAGATCCAAAACTCTGCTTACAAGATCAAAGTCTTGTACACAGACTTGCCAGGATGTGTTTTTCCATATTTTCTGTCCTCTTAGTAGTGAAAGTAAGTAAATAATTATCAACAGGGCTGGTAAGAAATAAGCACCTCCCTGTCTGCCCTTCCAGGAGAGAGAATGTATCACATCAGCATGTCATTGCTTTGGCACATTCAGCCATGCCTGAGATGGGGGAATTTCCTTCACTGAGAGTCTTCGTGCAATTATAAATTCCAGGAGCTACAACTTGGCCAAGCTTCTGAACTGGGAAAACAATGGTACCTTTGTGTAGCCCTTTTAGCAAGAAACAATCTCCAGTGTTTCTTTCACCTTCCTTCTGCTTGTGTTTTAAATCACTTATGAGCAAGTATAATTTAATCATCTGGCTTGAGAGAATATTTTTATGTCTATATATCTATATGAGTTATTATATATACATATATTAGTTCATTAGAATTTTACTGTAAATTCTCCAGAATTATATTAATGACTGGAAACCAAATAATGACATTTTTTTCTTACTTTGTCCACAAAGCCAATGTCTTGTACCATTCCCAGCTCCTCTGTTGTGGGTTTTGCTACAGACACAATGAACACGTTGACTCCAAATTCTCTGGCCACTATGCCAGCTTCTTCTAGGTCATCTGAGGGCCAGCCATCCAGAAACACTACAATGATCTTGGGAATTCCCTTCCGTGCTCCATTTTCCAAAGAGAAGAATTTCTGAGCTGTGTACTTCAAAGCTTTGCCTTGTTTTGAACAGGAAAAGAACATGAAGAAATAATGTATACAGTGATGGTACATTCTGGGATCAGCTTCCCATCTGAAATTGTGCAGGATTTATGTTATAACTACAGGACTAAACCAGTGTAGCACTGAATTGGTGCCCCAGGAAATCTGATAATAAAGAGGCTTGGGCAGCCTCTAAGTTAAAAACTAATGACATCAAATCAACATCCCTCTCCCACCAAAAAAACCCCACAGATAAAGCTGAGGTGGAATTCCCTGAGATGTTTTTTTGCTCGTGGGTCTAGTTTCCTACTAGGAAGTAGGTATATTAGTACCTGCCAAATGGATTGGAAGGAAGAAAGTCCAGGATCTCCCTAAATTTAGCTTGTGAAATGCAACATAATTAGATGCTTAGTTTCAATGTCTGGCTAGTTTTGTCTCTGATAATTAATTTTCTTCAGATTAGCTAGTAGGGACTGAGTTTTGGATTTGTGTGGGAAACTGTGTTGCCAGAAGGGGGATGTTTTTGTTATTGGTGAGCAGCTCTTGCACAGTGCCAAGGGCTTTCCTGCCTCTTGTGCCACCCTGCCAGTGAGAAGGCTGGGGATGCATAGCCAGGAGAGCTGACCCCAAGCTGGCCACAGGGATATTCCAGACCATGTAGAGTCATGGGCAGCATGTAAAGCTGTGGGAAGGAGAATGAAGGAGAGGAGACATTTAGAGTGTTGGCATGAACTGTTAGGTGAGCTGGAGCCCTGCTTTCATGGGAATGGCTGAACACCTACTTACCCATGGGACATGGTAAATGATTTCCTTGCTTTGCTGTGCTTATGTGAGTGGCTTTTGGTTTCCCTAATAAATTGTCTACCGGTCTACAAATTTTCTCATTTTCCTCTTCCCAATTCTCCGCCCATCCCACTAGGGGAAAGTGAGCCAGCAGCTCCATGGGCCTTGGTTGCTGGCTGGGGCTAAACTACGATGTCCTCTCACTCCTTACTCCCAGTATAACTCTTCAATTAGCCATCCAACAAGAAAGAAACACTCAGCCTTTTATGAATTTGTCTCAAGATATCATTCTGTTACTACTGAAAAGTCAATTACTGTTAAAACACAGGAAGCATTTATACAAGTATAAACACTTGTACTCTAATTAAATGTGTAATAAGCATGCCTAACTTCTAGAAATTAAATGTGAGATGTGACAGTGTTCTAGTGGAAAAATCACTGAACCTGATTAAGGCAAGTGTGGCATCTAAAACACTTCCTGACCTATGTGAGTTATAGGAACTTCAACATTTACACACACACTTACACATATATATAAAATACATAAAGAAGTAATTTCTGTTTTAGGGGGAATATGAGCTCACCTGTATTAGAATTGCCTCCTCTGAAGCCTAATTCCTTTATAGCAAACAAAACTTCTTTTGTAGCAGTAAAGTTTTTCAGATAGAATTCAATTTTTGGATGTTCACTGTGGAAAAACAAAACAGAGTAATAAGGTTCACTTTTCATACTGACATTAGCAGGCTAAAACACGCTTGGAATAGTTTTGCTCATGATAATATATATTCTTCTCTGGATTTCAATACTAAAATCTAAGTATGTTTCTTGCTTAGTTAGTCTTGCAGTCCTTAGGAAGAGCAATTATCTACCTGAATGGATAAATTAAGGACAGCCTGATTCTCATGCTTATCAAACAGCTGAAAACACATAAAGAAAAAAATTGAACATGCCAGACATTAAACTAAATGCATCTGTGTTATTAAAGATGGGCAGATTTTCTACTATCTGTATGACAAACACCTTCCTTATAAAAAATTCCTGCAAAGTGCAGTTTGAGTGTCTTGATTTGAGAAGTTCAAGGTATGTTAACCACTAAGAAATTAAAGACTGTCAGTATTCTGTCTCCAGATTTCATTTTTAATTTGCAGTAGAAAGCAAAAACAAGTGACCACTTACAATTTGAAAAATATCAGCTGTAATATTTTATCAATTGGTAAGAGCAGGTTTTGGTTTTGTACATGTACATAGCCATTAGGGACTATTCTTTCCCTATAACTTTTAGAAACTGGCATCTCTCCTTTGCAGGGTATTTTCTGCTGTTCTACTAAGGTGAGATGCAAGGCTACAGCAGAGGGGCTGTGAAACACCCAGCTTCTCTCTAGTCAAATATCAAAGACAGGAAATGTTCAAATTTGTCATGTCCTCTCACATACACATCTCAGTATAGC
This sequence comes from Serinus canaria, assembly GCF_022539315.1. Taxonomy (NCBI): domain Eukaryota; kingdom Metazoa; phylum Chordata; class Aves; order Passeriformes; family Fringillidae; genus Serinus; species Serinus canaria. The sequence continues at coordinate 35,307,203 of NC_066319.1, read as the reverse complement.
ACAGAGCAAACAGTGCTACAGCTCAAGAGCTCCTTTCCCTTGCTATTCATCAGCCATTATTGAGTGATACTGTTCTGCAAAAGGAAAAGTGATATGTTAATTGGTTTTTTCTTATCAATCACTCCATTAGATTTTGTGTAGATCTGCTCTTACCTGGCCTGTACGACCCCAACATGAGGCCCTTCTGTTCCAATTCCCAACATTACAGCCACTTTTCCAACAAAGTTTTTCTGCAAGTTAAACCTACGTTGGCCAATGTTGTAGCTTCCATCAATGAGAAAGGCAATATCAGCTTTACAGTCTGTGAACATCCAAAATAATTATACTTATTAACACCAAATAAATGTTAGGACTCTGCTTTGCCAAAGTTAAATCTGTGTGTTCTTACCTTTGTTTCCAGCCTTTTTATCAAGGGTCTTCTTAGGTCTTTTACCTTCAGTGAAAAAAACAGCACAGATCATTTAAGAACAGGAGATGAATGGACTGAGGTAAACCAGAAAAAGCTCTGACTCCAGAAATTACAGTGCAATCTATCTGCAGTAGGAATTGTCAACCATTTTAACAATTAAACTTGTGCTACTACTGCTTTGCTCCTTGGACAATATTCTTCTTCAAATGAAACAGCTGAACCTTCCTTTCTACACCTGTCTGACTGATTACTGAGTTGTACAAAGCCAGGTGGATTTCTGTACCTCACCTTCCCAAGTGCTACTCTTTCTCAGTTAGCAACCCTGCTGCACAATGAATTTTTAATGGCTTGGAAGCCAACCATGACTTAAACTGGAAACCAGGTGGTCTATTCACAAACAACATCAAAGTCCAGTATTTGTACAGCACTAACCTTCATAAAAAGGGTTTAATGCAGCATTTTCTGTGGTGAAATTCACATAACAACTAAATTTCTGCTATGCATGTCCTGACAGCACTCAGCTGTTCAGCAGCTCTGTAAGAAGGAATGCATTAACTCTGTCTTCTCCATTGCTTAAAAAGAATAAACATCACATGAGCTCATGAACTCTTACCTTCCTCTGTGTTATCTCTATTACTTTAAAAAAAAAAAAAAAGGAATGATTTTTGAATTTTCATGAACATTAGTGAGATCAGAATCAATCTCCAAGATTACATACGATTCCTCTTTTTTTATGGTGAAAGAGACACTGTAAAACCAGATACTGCAGCTGTTTGCAGAATTAAATGAGTCTCATGAACACACTCTCTTAGCCAGGGAGTGTGCAGGGCATCCCCTCTGGAGGGACGGGCTCCCCTTGCTGAGGATCACACACCTGTAGAAGGACGCGCTGTCGACACCGCTCGTCCGACTGCTTCAAGGGCTGTGCTCTTGGTACCTGCTAAAATGAGAATACTTGCAGTGGATTTTAGTGGATTTAGATGAAGTTACAAGTGCTTGAAGAATTACTGTAATTTCTTTGTCATCTGCTGTCACGGACATGTTCTATGAAAAATCCTTTCCTTAAGATTTTTTCCTCCTGAGAAGCTGAGAGGCCTCAAGAACAAAATACAAACAATTCTTATCTGCTGCTGTGGAATGCAACAGGTGGATCTGTGATTGGTCTCATCTGGTTGTTTCTAATTAATGGACAATCGCAGTCCAGCTGCCCAGACTGTCTCGGTCAGAGACAAGTCTTTGTTATCTATTCTTTTTCTATTCTTAGCTAAGCCTTCTAATGAAATCCTTTCTTCTATTCTTTTAGTATAGTTTTAACATAATATATATCATAAAATAATAAACCAAGCCTTCTGAACATAAAGTCAACTTTCTCGTCTCTTCCCTCATCCTAAGACCCCTGTGAACAATGGATCAATCTGCCATTAGCTACTCTGGGAGTAGGACACGAGCCTAGACAAACCTTTGGTGTAATCCTGTATTGCAGTCCTTGTTTTACAGCTAATTAATGTTTGCATTTGAAACAACAGCAGCTGATGAGTAATTACAGCATATATATCTGATGAGAGGTTTTGAGCTGTAGTAGCCATTATTTCCAGCAGATAGAGAGAGGACTTGATCTGGAGATCTGGATTTCACCTTCACTCTCACCAAGAGCCCCTCTAAGTTCTTAGCTAGCAACTTGCAATGAGCACTACACAAGGAATACTAGTATCTTAGAGTAGGCTGAATTTTAGCTGTGTAAACAGAAGAACACATTGCAGAGATCTGCATCACAAATCTTCTATGTGAGCAAACACCCCCTTCAATATTTTTGAAACCACAACCAACATGTTTCTGCACATTATTTTATGAGGGTGGTTTAGCCTCACCTGAGAGGCAAGGCATAACAACTGGTTTGCAATTAATAATTAACAACTACCTCAATAATGGGGACACAAACTTCTGGACTAAACCACTACATTGCACTGTAGCTTAATGACCACATCACATGTAAGTTGATGTTATTACTAATTATTACTATTTTTGGAGGGTCAGTTTTCTCTTTACATGGAATGCTGCACAAGGTATTTGAAGGGCCTGACAAAGTGCTGTTGCCTGCACAAATGCAGGCAGAGAGAGAGAAGGGATAAAACTAAATGCCTGGAAGTGGCAGGAGAACTGGACTGCAGTGGCAGGATCAAAGCACTGACTTTGATCAGCTTGAACTGTCATGGAACTGTCAACTGCCTGCTATCATGTCATTATATTCCAAATAACTGGCCCATCTTTATGTATCAGCTTCTGCTACAGACTAGCTACTCTAGCTGGAATAGTTTTTCTTTAGGTAACTGAGGAAAAACCAAGTTAAAATAATGAATTAGAAGTGAAAACTTCTGTTGCTAAACAATCACTGTCTTTATGCAAGCAGAAAGCACTGAGGAAGTGTCCCATGGCTCTGCCAGAGCTTCAAATATAGTTTGCAAAACAGTAAGTGTGATCCACCTACCAGCCACTGAGAAAGATGAAGCCCATCTAGAGAGCACTTGAGACTGGATCCCATTAGCATTTACAGCAGGGTAGTTTTCCTGTCCTGGGAGAGTCTGTACCCTTACAGCTCCTCCTGTGTTGGTAATCACCCCACTAAGGTTGAAAAAGAGTTGGGATAAATCAGACACTTTAGTCACAAGAAAATGCAATGCAGGTAATACCATCATTAGAATTTTTGTCACCAAGCTTCTCAAAAAGGTTCAATAGAGGCAGGCAGCTGTGTTCAGGCTAAAACAATCTGTAAAGACTTTAGAGGAAACTATTGCTCAGAGCATCACGCAGATTTATTTCAAAAAGGAATATTTTATAGAGTATATAGACAAAGGAGCTTTAGTAAAGTTACCCTAAATTAATTTAAAATCAAATTATAAAGTTAGCAAATACAAACAGCACTTTATAGTTCTTCAAAAAACTAGTGAGATAAAAATCAGATGAGCGCCATTAACTGGTTAGTTTTAAATGACAGGAAAATTCAGTAAGTCAAAATTATCTTTGAGGAAAATGACACATAAATATACTTAGAACATTTCAATCTACTTAGAATATAAATTTCTTCTCCAGTACCTGTTTCTCTAAGGCATTCAAGCCTTCACAAGTGTCTCAGTCCTAATGTATAAGGAAAGGTGTCAAACAGAATGTGTTTAATTGGAACAGTAACTATTTTAAGCTTGTACTTGCAAATTTAGTGAAGACACTTTGGGTTTACCTCAGCAAACCTGATCCATACCCACATTAGCTCCTAAGAAGAGCTCAGGACCTCTTCCCATTTTCTTGGTTGCACACTCACAACAATAATAATTAATTAAATTTATTGAAAATTCTAGAGGAAAATAAAAATCTACCTAGTCTCCACTAGGAGAATTTGGAAGCTTTGCAGTGAAGATGGAGTAGATTTATTTGCTCCTTATCTACTTGCTGAAAATACATGATTCTGTATTTGAGCACAAGTCAAAGTTCCCTGGTGCCTTCTGAAGATAAACACTTCCCATACAACAGCTCTGCTGATATCATATGTGGATGTAACATGACCTGTAGCCTTGTGAGAGTGACTCCTTCTTTCTTGCCATTTTGTTCTGTAGGTGAGTTAACAATGTAAGGTCATCTTCTGCAACCTGATCAGTTTTACCTGGGATGTTTCTTCAGGTAGGGCTACTCAGAGTGTATGTTTGTATCTGCTGATGTGGAGCAAACCATATACTGCCAGTTCACCTTTGTGTTCTGAACCAGACTGGCAAATTCCTTTCTGCAATGATTTATGATTGACTTTTTAAACAAGATTCATCCTCTGTGGGTCTGCAATGGTTTTCAAAGAGTGAAGAAGTGCCTCTGCATTCCTCAGAACGACTTATGTCACTGCAATCTGCTTTGCTTTTCACTGCTGTGCTTTGCTCCTGTGTGACTGACTTGCATGCCATGGCTGCTTTGAATAAACTGGAGCTCAGCAGATTTTCCAGAACAGCTTTCACTTCCCTGCTCATTATGTTATATGCTTCTGCCAGTACTGCTTAACAGGGGCTTTATGCAAAAGCTGACAGTCCATTCTCTTGCCTAGCTTGTTAATAACAACCTGTAATTTATACCTAAATGGTATTTTTCACTCAAAAATGGACACAAACAGAAAAGCAGACACACACAAGGCAGTAATCCTGTACCTCACTGCACAACATCTTGTGAAAGGAAGTGTACCAGCCAAGGGTAGCAGAAAGATCTTATAAAATACAGGACTAAAACACACTTAAAAATCAGCTAAAACATACTTAAAAATCTGAACTGATGTGAGACAAAAACCTTGCATTTAATGTGGTGCTTTAAGATCCCCATGCACTTCCTCAGAGTGCAAGAACTGTTTCTTTGCACTACTGGAGAAAGAGATAGAAACACTTCCATATTGGGCTAGGTCTCCATTTAGTGGAATTGGCACTGGAACACAACTGTAAAAGCTGAGAACCCAGTCCTTCATTTGACCTTCTGATTATTAATCCAATTAATCACTCAGTGGTAGATTTAACTCAGTTCTTCATGCCTACACAGTGTCACAGCCTGGTAGGAGGTTCTCTATTCTTCCCTCAACAAATAAATCTTTTATCCTTCTGCCTAGAAAAAGAATAATATTAAATAAATATTTTGTTTCCTGAGAGAAATTACACATAAAATGAGAGAAAAAGCCAAATATAACAGCTAAAGCAAGCAGAAAGACTATTCATCTGTAGTACACAGAATTATTTGTAGCTGATTTCTGCTAAATTATTTTCATGTATTACATAGTATTTTCTTAATAACTGCCTCAAGGTAATGGAACTACTCCTAGGACTAAGCACTATTTGATTTATACAAAATTAAGGACTCCAGCTTCAGTGCAGACCCAGCATGCAAACTGAAGTGTATGTGGAAGAGAGCCATGCTCACACAACTCTTGCAGTCTAAGAAACTGCATGAGCCCTGCTCCCAGGACTGATGACTCCTGACAGGCTGGTGGTTGTCTGACCCATGGCAGGTGACACAGGGCCAGGACCCAACAGTGCTGAAGGCACAGAGCTACCTGCACTCACCAGGCACTGAAATGGAGGCTACACCTGGTTTGAAACAAGGTATTTGGAAGAAACTTACAGAATTTTCAAAGCACAGATCTACCTATGTCACAATAATGGCAAACTCCAATCACCTATTGGGAATGTCTTCTTGAAGTTTCTTTCATGCCAATATGGATGTTAGACATTGCAACACAGGGCAAGAGGGACCAAGTATCTTCTGTGTTTTTGTTGGATTTTGCAGCCTGCACTGAAATTAGCTGAGAACTGAACAGCCATTGTCTCTTCTCCATTCATCAATCCTTTTTTACCAGGACTAGTTATGGCTGTTAACAGTTGCAGCAAAGCTACCAAAATATTCTCATGTAGCAACCTCTGTTCTGAGAGTGAAAAGCCAGCAGAAATAATAGCCCCCGACTTAAAGGCAGTCTTCAGAAACAGCACTTTTCCTAAACAAATAATTCTTCACCTTTAGTCTGCTTTTTCAAAACCCCTTACTACAGTCTAGCACACTCAAAGACTTGAAGAAAACGAACTTAAATCCAGTCTGGAAGACAGATCACAAAGGTGAGTATATTTTAATCTCTTTATCACTATTAGATAAATAATGAGCCCTACCTCATTATTCTCACAATGTCTATGGAGAGAGACTGTTAGATGCAGGATGTACAAAAAGGGTTGCATATTTCACAAGAAGTACAACTTATATTGACTCTTACTATGGAAAAACATGGATTTTTCTCCAGCCTCCTGTTTCTGGAGGCTGGAGAACAGTAGTACACATGGCTTATAAGGTACAAACTTTGGTGAAGAGCTAAGTGATACATCATAAAAGAAAGCTTGTGCTGTATTATCTAGGGAAGACTATGCAAATAATGGAAAGAAAGATGTCTCTGCCCTTTCTTGTACCTCCTCCTTTTGTAGAAGTATTTCCCAGCTGTGACAGAACTGAGCCCCAGCAGCTTTTGGGGTGGGACTTTGCACACAGTCAGTCAGCCTGGCATGGGAGGTCCAAGAATGATGCCTGGTTGAACTGGTCAGGAACTTCTGTGTCTTTTCAAAATATTTAAGTCTTCAATCTCTTTAGAAAAAGGTCTTGACAGCAAGAGCTTTTTTCTCTTTAAAGACATCTTTGGCAAGAAATGGAATGTTAAAATAAATGGCAACATCACTAAATACGAACATTGCCTCAGGAAAAAAAAAGACAATGGAAAGAAATCTCAGTTTTCTTCAGTTCAAAAAAGGAAAATAATAAAAAAGTAAATCCAAAGTCACTACCTGCATGTGATCTAGACATTCTTCACAAACTTTTAAAAATACCTTAGCTAGAAAGAGTGAAAAATCAAAGAGTAATTTTTTTAAACACCCATGAAGACTCTTAAAACACACTAAATGGAGACCTTGATTCTTTTTACAGAAGCATCAGAAGGAAGCCTGTCTAACAATAAAACACACATGGAAACATGTAAATATGAGACAAACTCTTCAGCTTTAAAAACAAATAGAAACAGACCCCCATGATACCTCCCAAGCTCCTTCTAACTCCTCCTATGGTACCTTAGCACCTAGATTCTTTTACGGCATTTGAGAAGTTCCAGAGTTTGTACTCAAAACCCCTCCTAAAGCCATTTTTTAAAAAAAACAGTTCATTTTAGTTTACTTAGGAGTTTAAATACTGTACAAGAAGCCCAAATTTTGGAAATCTTATTAAAAGTTATAACATTTTAATTGACACTTTAAATAAGATTCTAGATAGTAATGACAGCCTCCTAAATATTACTTAAAATGCTTGGCATGGAGTTTTTTATGGCACTTAAAGTGTCAAGCAATGAATGCTACCTCAAGAAAGCTTTATTTTCTCATTTATCTTCTAGCCATTTATATTTCTGTAAAATTTTAGGTTTATAGTTGTGGGTATTTTAACATAAAAAATACTCTGATAGCTGCAGCATCACATCAATATGCTCTGAGAGAGCTTTCTTCTGTTGCTTGATGCTGGGAAAAATGGAAAACATTTTTCCACCACTTCTTTTAAACAGTTTGTTTGATGCAAGATTTTAAGAAAGAAAGTGAATCTGCTTTTATTCTTCAATTGGTTACTATTTATACTGTATCCTTCCATATCTACTAGTGACACAGGTGATTTTACAGTGAAAGACCTCCTGTGGAGAGTGCTGGGCCATGTCAGAGAAAGCTGACAAAGCAGCTTTCAGGAACACTCGAACACAACTCAGGTAACTTGCAAGCTGCACAGACGTTTTTTATTTTTCCTTGTTTTCTCTCCTCCCAGTGACATTCCCACTGAGTTAATAGGACCCAAATTCCAGAGAGATTTTTGCTATGATGGCATCAAAAGGCTGAGACTTGTAAGCGTGGCAGGGACTATATAAACTCCCTTAGCACATGGATTAGCAATGATCTGACTTACCTGTGTATGGCAGCTCCACAGACACTCGAGAGAGAGGCATAAACTCCATCCCCAAAGACATAAAATTGCCACAGAGGACAGTTTGCTGGGCAAAGGACATCTTCTGTCCCCTTTCTAAGGTCAAGTCCTCTTGTAAAGCACGTGATAACAGTAGAAGCTAAAGAGAAAAGAAGAACTTTTGACCTGAAAATCTTAAGGGTTTGTTGTCGGGATTTTTTTTTAATGTCTCTACAGTTTCCAAGTTTAAAGTAATATCTGAATTTGAGATCAGGTACATTGCCTATAAAGATGTCTTTGGAGCTTACAAATATACAGTTATGACAAGGAAGCACACACTTCAATATTACTTATGGGAAAAAAGTGGCAGGAAAAAAACTCCCATGAACAAACAACAATAAAATAATATCAAGGAACATTACACAAGGAAAAGTAATCCATATCTGTAAATTTACTGCAGAGACAGAAGGGCCAGGGGAAGACCTTTGAGGGCTGACAGACCACAGATGCAGGTGGCAGTTTCCAAGGAAGAAACTAAATCACTCTGACAACCCCACAGAAATCTCCAGCCATAAGAGATCTATGAATCACTTGGGAAATTCTGAATTTTCTCTCCAGTGGCATTCATGAGGCAAGTTGACAGCAGCATTTCTCTTAGCCTCTTGCAATAAATCCTACTGAGGCCAGTGTTAAAAAAAAAAAGGAACACACATCTTGTTGCTCCAGTAATACAGTAACATCCAGAACATTGGTACCAATTCTTTACAGTGAAGTTCACATCATAATCTTGGTGCAGATGACTGTCAGATTCATGCAGTGATACAAAAGTTATTTATTCAGCTGAGGCAGGTGCATTTTTTATGTAGAACTCTGCCTTTTTACAGAAGTTGCTCTCCAGGTTACCATCATTAAGCTTTCACTGTGCTTGCCTGTGTACAGTGAAGGCATGCAGACACAGATTAACATCAGCACACAATTTCACTTGGCAAACTGGTGCTTTTTCTTTTGAAAACATTGAGCTCTTTATCTTGCATGGTAACTACCATCCTCCTGCTACACAAGATACCACAGTCCCCTGCTCTGTTGCACAGCAAATTAGAGATCTGGCCTAGATCCTTATCAATTCAGCAGCACCAGTCCAACCCACGCCTGGCTGTTTATTCTGAAGTTCCTAAGGCACCTAGAAGGTGCAAGAACCTTCTCTAAATGCACCTGGAACACCACCTTTGCAGTGTTAAGATGAAAGCTGGCAGAGGCTGGCCAAGGTAGCAGTGCAAGTACCACAGCATTGTCTGCCAAGGACTGTGTTTCAGGGATCAGTGATCTGTCTCTCACCTACTTTTCTGCCCACTATTTTCATTCTTGTTGACTGAATGCATTTCCTGACCCCAACATATGCTGCTTATAAATGAAAGCACTTGGAGCAGATGCTGTTCTTCATCAGGGGATGGAAAAGATGATACCTCCAGCTAATCTCACTGACTTTAGAGCTGAAAAGCAGAGCAGTTGCAGCCAGAAATGGGAAGCATGTCTGTTCATTCTAACTGTGTAAACTGAACACACACATTCATCAACTATGCATGTAATTTTACTCTTAATTATATACAAGAGTCATTAATGCTATGTTAAAACAATGTTAAACTACCTAATCCTACCTTCCTGAAAAATTGTTGCTGCTATTTAGTACAAATATGGGACTAAAGACTAAGGTAGGTAGACTAGTTCTTGCTAGGTAGACTAAGTTGTCTATCTAGCAAGAACTAAAATGATTTAATCTGATTCTCAAGTATTCTAAGAAATAAAAAAGTTTCTTTTAGGACTTAGTCTTACCTACTCACATCCTAGCCATGATTAGTCTCATTGAATTGCCTTAAAAACAAAAGATGATAAAATCAAGCAGAATCAGTGCTTATACCTAGAAGCTCCATCATTTCACAGTCAAAAGTGCTCTATTATTGGTATGCTAAAAAATCCTGATTTGCTTTCCTCTTTGAGTCCCCTAATCCTTTCATGGAAGTTCTACAAGTGTGCTTGCTAATTAATGGGCACTGAACAAGCAGTATCCACCAGATGACACCTAGCAAGACATCAAAATCAGACAGCAGCTGCAAGGCTGGAAATCCTTGGAGGAGTAATTGCAATAAGCACCACTGGTAATCTCTGCTCTCACAGCACTGCTTGTGCCTCTCACCCTGCAACACTTTTCCAGCCTCTAAAAGTGCAAGACACCACAGGAAGTTTTAACTCCTGTCGCTTCTAATGTAATGTACTTGACTGAATTCCCTGGCTGGCTGTGCACACAGAGACAGTAATTAGATGTGTCTAGCTAACAAACCCTGTATTGCTTGGAGATCTGTATTTCCCTCATCACCAGGTACTTACTAATTACTATCATGTGGCAGGCTTTTGCACAGCACAGAAGATGGGGGGGAAAAAAAAATCTTTCTCTGTTTTCCCTGGCAATCAAAACACAGAAGTCCATTGTAGCCCAGCCGCAGGATTTTTCTGTACTGGCAGCCTAAAGACTGTCATGATCCTTGTCTCAGGCTTCCAAGGGAAGGGTGCACATTGCTGCTGTGTGAACTGAAGAGCTGACATGCTGGAGCTAGGGGATTTAGCAGTTCATACCTCAGCTGGATCAGCACTGAGGTAAAAAGACATTGAGGAAAATAATGCTGTTAATTAAAAGCAACAATTTCAGTTCAGTATTTTCCATAGGTGGATACAGTTTTCTCTAAGCTATACCTCAAAAACAGAGACTAACATTAGAAGTGTTTGATGAAATAGCAAAATGAAAACAAATCTTTTTGTTGACTACCAAAATTAAGACTTACAATATCAGCTCTGCAGTGTTTTTTGTTCTTCCCTGTTTGTTAATGCATCATCAGCTATCCAACCCACAAAACTTCAATAATTTCATTGCAAACGTGAAAATGTATTAATGAGGTCAGAATATATAAAATTGTTTTTTGACAGCTTACAGACTCATCATTCTCACAAATTTCATATGACTTTACTATAGAAATTGAAGAAGTGCTTGTTTTTGTTAGTCTATCCAAGATACTTCAACATGGCAAAAACTGCCAAAGAGCTGTATTTACATATAAAGTAACTGAGATAAAACCTGTATGTTTTAATCACTGTAACTGAAGAATGCAAGAGCAGTAGCAGTGGAGGAATTTCTTTCAATACATATGGGGTGCAATACTCTAAATCCAAGTATTTTTGGACAAAATGAATATAAGTTTACAATTTACAGGAAAGAATTCAGTTCTAGACTCCAACCATTCTGGACTGGTGAAGATGTGAGACCCATGCTCTGTTACATTCAGTTGGGCTTTTAGAACCACAATAAAACAACTATCACCCCATCTTGTTAAGACACACACCCTTCAAGCTTCACAGAAACACACTACATCAGAGTACCCTACAAAAGCAAGGCACAAACAAAATTAACTGTAATTCTTCCTGATTTAGGCTATATTTGAGGGTAGGGATGAATATCTTCCATCATTGTTGACCTAAAAAAGAAAAAAAAAGCAAAGACTCACTTATCTCATAAAACAACCACGTTTTCAATCATTCCATCAATTTCTATCTTTTTGGTGCCTCTTGCCATGTACTCTGATTTTGTCATGAATAGCTGTCTCTATAAAAATTGTGACTTAAAACAGTGGCTCCTGCTAAAAACTGAGTTATTCTAGAGGAATAAAACCCATAGGCAAAATCTGATCTTTTCTAATCTTGAATCTTTCATGCCTTGCTTCGTGGAAACAGTTTGTTTATGCAAAGGAAAAAAAGGAATCCTATGTACATTATAACAAAATTAAAAATAGAAGTTCCTACATGAAAAATAGCCCTATGAGTTGTAATAGAGAGAAGTACATCCCTATTATGCTTCCTATTCTTTTAGTATTTTTTTTTTCAAAATAGAAAGACTTTAGGCCCTTTTTTACTCTGATGCTTCAAACAAGCCTCTTTTTTCTATCTTATGCAAGGAGTATCAACAGTTGAAAAAAAAAAAAGACATACCAGTAAACCTACGTTTCATATTTTGGAAAACATGCTCACAGAGTGCATACTGATCGAGGTAAATCTTTAGTGCATATCCTGATCTGGACAGGGGCAATGGGACTTAGAGAAACCTGGTCAGGGCTATATAATTCATTTCAATCTGAGACCTGCCCCTTTTCCCACCAACGTAAGGCCACTTGCCATCACCTGGCAGCATTCACCCACAGCTTTGTGCGTGGCAACCAGAACTGCTGAACGTGGCAGCATTTGTATCCATTCCAGTGGGAGTATAAAGTTTTGAGATGCTCCGAGATCTCCACAAACACTATGAGCCTAAATACAGCAGATTCTTGAGGAAACTATTGCTCTTTCATTACTTTGTACAAGAGAATTTAGGTGCTTTTATAAATGCAAGTTTCTAGTTCAATAACCAAATTTTTGAATCTAGGCTGCTGAATCTAGGCTCAGAATAATGGTAAGAGGCAATATCTTACAAAAACTGTTCACATTAATGATATTTTAGCTGGTTCCAGATACCTTCAGGTTACAGTGGCTTCTCCAGCCCTGAAAGAAGCATCCCAGAAAATGTTCTTTTTTTTCCTGCCAGACTGTCAGCACTTCATCTATAATGCACCTGCAAAGTAAAAAAGGGAAGGGAACTGGGGGGTTAGAGTAGGTTTTCTATTGCTGTGCATTTTTTCCCTTTTTTAGCCATAGCAATTCTGTAACAGATAGCTTTTATCAGTTTAGCACAAAAGAAGTTTCTAAATCTTTGATTCAACACAAAATGAGCAGCAAATCTTGATTTCTAATAACTACGAAATCTTTAACAACCATTCAGAAAAGCTTGGGGTCACTCACCTTCTGCAGGCCAGGCCTGCATCTGGAAACATGTTCTTCTAGAGGCTCCTATCCTCCTTTGGTGGAAGGTTCCACTGAAAGGGGCAGACAAACTGCTTGCGTCCTTCTGTCACAAATTTCTCCAACTGCTTCCCGTGGTTCCTGGTTCCCATGGATTTATCCTGATTCTAGGAGAGCCTGCTCTCCAGCAGCAAGGATGCAGTCCAACACAGGATGGTACAACAGGCAGTCCCTGCCATAGACTGCTAGGCATCCTAAGCATGTCCTTTCGCTTTCCAGGTCGGAATAATGGCAGGACAACTTTAAAAAGTTTTTAATCAATTCCATGGTCTAAAATATGCCAGAGATCCTCAAATTGCCAAGCACTGCACGAGTGCCTCTATAACACACACAAACACACTCCCACTCACTCTTGCTACCGGCACTCCCCTCGATGGGGACACTTGTCACCAAGGCGCTGCTTCAGCCCGTGCCAGGAAGGAACTTTCACCCCCGTCTGGAAGCGTTCCCAGACACGCTCCGTGCCCCTCTGCAGTTTCCCGCTGGCCGGCTCCGCGCACCCTTCCCAGCGGCGGTGGCCTCGCGGCCCGTCCGCGCCCGGCGCGGGCTCCCGGCGCATCCCGGCGGGAGACGGCCGGGGAAGGGCCGAGCCGGTACCCGCGGCCGAGCGCCCCCCGGGCGGGGCGGGCCGGGCAGAGGCGCTCCGAGGGGGAACCCCCCGCAGGATGTGGACGGGGAACGGCGGCCAACTCACCCGAGCCGTCGCTGCCGCGCACCGGGCCGGAGAGCAGGAAGGCGCCTGCGAATAGACAGGGAATGGGTCGGGACGCTGCTCCGCGCCCGCCCCGCCGGGCCCGCCGCTGCCCGCGGTACCCACCAAGGAGCAGGGCCGAGAGCCACATGGCGGCACCGGGGCGCGCCCGCACCGACGGCAGCACAGAGCTGAGCTCAGGAGAGCGGCGGATAGCGGCGTGCCGGCCGGGTCACTGCCGTGCTGTGCCGTGCCGTGCCCTGCGCGCTGCGCCGCACCTCCGCCGAGCCGAACAGCCCTCGGCAGCCACCGCTCCCGCTTTAAACCTCCGGCGGACGCATGAGCACTGGGCGGGCGGAGGGAAGGAGGGCGCGGGCACGGGGCTGGGCAGCTCCGCCGCTGGGCCCGGCAGGTGCTGCCGTCCCTCCCCCGCCGCGCCCCCCGCCGGCTCCTTCCGCTGGGAGCGGCGGCCCGAAGCAGCCGGCTGCAGCAATTCGCCTCCTCTCTCGGTAACTCGCCCTCTCCGGACGGGCAGTGGCAGTGTGAGGAGTTCCCGTGCCCGCGGTGCCTTTGCGGTTTGCCTTCCCGCCCCTGCGCGCACACCCCTGGATATGCCCTCCACCCACGGTTCTCCAACACCTCACGGCAGGTGTCTTTACTCCGGATGCCTTGGGGAATGCGAGGGAGGTGTTAGCTACCTCGCCGCAACCTCTGCCCCTTGCTCGAAGTTGAGGGAAGGGACAGAGCTGTCATGAGCTCTGCGAGGTGCGGCGAGGGGCTGCCGGGCTCGTCCCGCCCGCCGCGGGCCCGCCGGCCGCAGCCGCCGCCGTGCGAGGCCTTTACCTGGTCGCGCTGGGCGCTGCAGGGGGGACAAGCGGGGGATTTAAGCCCAATTGAATCATTCGAAGAGATGGAAATAGCCGAACCGGCGTTTCGGGTATCCTGTTTGGTCTAAAGCGTTAGCGCAAATACTGCAGGTGCCTGCCTTTCATTTAAGTAAAACTTTGCTTAAATTAAATTAAAGGGAAAAAAATCCCAACAACAAAACCAAAATAACCACCACCTAAAAACCAACCAACCGAAAACCAAACCAACGAAACCAAGCCCCCAGTTCACAGCCAGATCCGTTTCCACAGCCCAATGCACACACACCCCCGTGCGCTCTGAAGCACCGGCTGGCGCTGATGCCCACGGGACAGGTCACCTGGGAATCGTGGGCAGAGGGCTGAAGTGCGTGTATTTGAACGAATGCCTTAAAATCGCATTTTGTGGCGGCCGTCAGCATACACTGTTTGACTTCTGCTTGCAACAGCTGCTCCCGAAATGAAATTTTAAACGTAACTAAGCCTTCAGACTTCATAGGAATTAGGATTTGCCGGGGCAGAAAATTAAGCGCGGGCGGGCGTTGCAGCCAGCCCTGGGAGCGACCGGCTTTGGGAGGCTTCTGCTCAGGGCAATTTGCTTTAGGGCTTTTTAATTTATTTTTTTTTTCCTTAAGGTCGCATAAAAATGTTTTTTGTAAAATATCTCTTCGTATGATAGAAAAAAAAAAAATAGATTTGAGGACTCTGCAATCCGTTCAGAGATATGTGGCCCTTAAAAGCAAAATAGGAAGCATGACCGGGTAAGTTATTAGTAATTTATTGCTTTTCCGGAATTTAGTTCAAGCAAAGCACGGAACTGGTGAGAACACGATACCCCTTTCGCCCACAGCTTTGATCGTCCCAGCAACACATTTCTGTGCTTCCCACACAGGATAAAGGTGGTGTTGCTTTCCTCATGACAGGGTCTTCTCCTACGGGAGCATCTCAAATGCAAAATTATGCAAGGCAGATGATGCAGATGTCAGAACTTCTACTGGCGCTTCTCTCAGCTTCTCAGGATCCCGAGATCTTGTCAAGAAATTCCTACTCGTCAGCAGGCTCCCTCCACGGCAAGAGGTGCCCTCGAGCGGGTCGGTCACATTTCCCCTCCGTGACAGAGACCGCCACAAGGTGTGTCCCTGAGCCCTCCTCCCGTGCGGGGTCCCCCGCAGGTGCAGTCTGCTCGGCACAATTTTTGTGGCGACCCTCGTTCCCATTCCCTTGGAGCTGAGGTATTTAAGAGAGAAAGGACATTTCCTCAGTTTTTATTTTTAAAGAAAAGTTCTGTGCAGCCGAAGGGCGCGCAGGGGCCGATGGCAGCCGTGGGGCGTCCCCCCTCCCTGCAAGCGGACGGGGCGACCCCCGCTCCCTGCCGGTGCCCGCCCCGCCGCTCCCGCCGCTCCCCCCGCCAGCCCCGCTTCAGCCGGGCCTACGGAGGCGGCACGAAAGCGGAGCTCAAGCCCGGCCGGGGCGGGGGAGATGGTGTTGGCTAGTCCTAGGCTAATGTTTCAACTTCTCGGGTGGCGAGAGCAAATTGCGCCGCAGAAACTTTTGTCGCACTGGCTGGCGCGTGTGCCTCATTGAAATGTCCCGGGAATACCTTCCTCCGGAGGTCGAGGGACAGGCAGGAAGAACTGGGAGAGGCATCCCATTTATGCAGGGAAATACGGGAAATGCCTGAACCGAGGGAGACTGGCTGCCCTGCCACACAGCCCCACAGAAACCTCTCTGTCCTTTGTGTGAAGAAAGGCTTTGTGCAAAGATCAAAAAGGACAGAAGAAAGCACTAATTAAATTTTAAGCCCTATATTCCACTTGGGTAGGAAGGACCCTTCCTGTGTCTTGCAGTTTACTCGCTGGGAAAGTACATTCACCCGTCCTCACTGCAGTCCTCCGTTACCTCCTTTCTACATTTGTATTTCCTCTGATTTCCTTCGTTTTCTGGAGTTTTGTGTTTCTGGCTTCTCCCTGCATTCCTTTCAGACCTACAATGCTTTCCTTTACACCTTCTTTACAGAGAGTACTTAAATCATCCTCCAAACTGTCTGGCATTGACTTGTGCATGTCACCTTCAATTTTATGTTCAAGAGGTTCTGAGCTGTGCTTGAATATTTTTGTTTGAAACCGTGCTGTCTTGGGAAAGGCATTAAGGAGTTGCCAGGAATGCTGGTATGAGACAGGCAAGCCATGCCAGGCTGATGGAGCACACACATGTGTGGTGCTGGGCAGCCATCTGTAGCAAGGCTAATTGATGCCTCAGAGACAGATGATTTGAAGGGACTTTAGAGGGGTAGATGCAAGTGTTATTGACTGTGGACACAGCTCTTTTCCTGACATGGGGCTCAGTTTGTTAATTCACACCACTGTCTTCGTTAGGCTCCTTTATGAAACATTAGTTTTTGTTTTGTTCCCAAATTAGTGCCTTGCTAGTAAAGCAAACAGAATCATCTCCTGTTAGGAAAAACATGTTGAATAAATAAAAACATTCAAGCCAGAAGAAGGAAACAAATGATTGTGGAAGCAGCACCTAAAGCAAAGACAGTAAGGGGATTTTTTGATACCCTCTGTGCTGGGTGGCAGGGGAAGTGCTTGTTTATGTAAATACAATGCATGCATTCAAATATATAGTATTAAGCAGCACCAGGGCCCAGGCTGGAGCACTGGAGCTCTGCCACTGCTCCTGTACCACTGCTGAAATGCTCCTTGGCAGCCCTTTGTCCCCCAGCACCTGCTGGGCTCCCAGCACAGGGTTTCTCCAGCCTGGAATCAACGCTGCCTTCTTCCTGCAGAGGCAGAGTGCTCCCACGGACAGACAGGCACCAGAGCACGGCAGATGGCCAAGGCCTGGGGAGGCACCTCAGCAGGGGCTACAGGGACAGCAGGCACCTTGTCTGGCATTGCACAGCCTGGAGTACTGTCCAGGATGGCTTTTCTGGAGTGGGCTCTTTACTATAGCCAGAAGCAGTGTGGAAGCACCCTCCAAAGCACCAGCCTAGCCGCCTGAGCGCTGAGGAAGACAGGTGGTTGCAAGGTGTCCCTTTCAAGGGTTTAAGCATGACTGCTAGCAACAACTTCCTGGTGGGCAGCCCACCCTCGTCTACCTGCAGTTTACACCTTTTAGATCAGCAATTTGTAACTGCAGAGATCTGTGAGGAGGAACTGGATGTGAGTCTGTCTCCTCTCCTTCTAGGGTTTTCCCTGTGAGAGGGGAGAAGACTGTGCATCTCTCACCTGTGATCAGTACTGATCTCACCTCTGTCCTGTCCTGTTGTGTGCTCTCCAGGGTAACCTGAAGGCTGGAACTTACTATGATGTCTGAGAGATTTTATTTTTCGAGAAAAAAATTTAACTATGTTTGTTACTGTGGGTTCTATTACTGTAATAATTCAAATACTTATATATTTCACTGACATGAGGATAAAAAAGAGGCCTGGGCCCAAAATAACAGATGAGGGCAACCAGATTAAATTTACTTTACATATGAATTTTAAAAACACAGGTGAAATTGTAATGATTATTTCAGAAGTAGTTAATAGCTCTGGATTAATCCTTGGATGTTTAGCTTGGGATATTATGAAGACCTTTGTTAGCTTGGAGGTGTATTTTTATTACATTTTGAAAACTTCTTTGAGTTAAAACATTGAGGATTTTAAATAATTAATAAAGACAAGGATGGGGCCCTGCTTCCATTTGCTGCCCATTCACTCTTGTGTTTCTTTTGGTGCAGCAATGCCGCTGTGTGCAGGAGTAAACTGCCAGTCAGAAAATCTCTTGTGCACTGAGAACTGGGGTGGTATCTGTGGTGAAACACAGAGAAAGGCCTGTGCTTTCTGGAAACAGAATTTCAAATCCTGTTTCTGAGGGTTCATCCCCCTGTTCACTCAGGAGGCTGCAGGTACTGCTTCCTGTTCCATGGGCACACACTTCTTGGAGAAATGTGCATCTTTCAGTAAGCGAGGCCCATTTCCCTGTTCCATATAAACATTATGTTAACCCTGAATGGAAGTGCCTGATCAGAGCCTGCCTGTAGTCATATGGCTGTTGTTGAATGTGTGGCTTCTGTTATTCCTGGCTCTGTAGTTGGTGAACATGCTGTTCCTTCCACTTCCTTTGGTAGCGGTCATCTGCACATTCTGGGGGTAATCCAGGGCACCGCACACACACACTGTAGCCATTCTTAAAAACACAAATTCTTTGTCTTTCCTTCATGTGCACTCACATTTGCACACAGTATTTGCAAGTCTTCATGATGAAAAAGACGTTTTTTGACTAACTATAAATTCAGCTTACCCACTTTAACCCCTTATAATTGACATATAAAGACCCTCTGTAACCTGCTTTTATTGCTAGTCCAGAAAAGTACATATTGCCAAAACTAGCCAGTACTTTGCCATTTTGACAGGCAGAAGTATGTCACTGGTGAATTGTCCAAAATCAGAAACATGCAAACCCATTTGTAACTCTTTTATTTCACTGGGCTTTTGAATACAATGAAATAATGGAGATGAAACTGAGCTGTATTTCACTAATTGAATGAGAAAGCCCATGGTTTTACTGAGCATGACTTAATCATCTACACAGATAGTTGAAAAGAGCCAGTTTTTCTAGAAAGAGCAGGCATTATAATACTTGTATCATAATGTATTATCAGGTATCATAATGTCTGATCTCTGTGTTATTCTAATTTTTGGTTTAAAATATTTTTTTGCAGAATTCTAATGGCAGCAAAGTTAACAGATGTATGATATCTATTTAGGTACCATTATATCTTTATTTAATACTGAGATTCTGATAACACTCAGAGATTTCAGAAATAATTGTGTTTCTGTCATGGTCAATGCAGTATAAGCTTGTAGGAGAATAACTGTTCATCCAGGGCAGTTTGTAGTCTCTAGAGATGAAACGTCTCTTTTTTTAATATCAGTGGCACTATCATCTATCAGTTATAGGGATGATAGTTCAGATTTCACTTTGGCATATACTGTAAGCATTTATGTGAGTTTTAAATATTTTTATTGTTTTTATTTTGCTGATTAAAAAAAAAAAAAACCCTGACACTTGTTAAATCACTGTTTTTTACACTTGGAGCTTGATTTATTCTCCAGAATTCAACTCCTTTAGCTAGAACTCATATCAGTCTACCAAGTGGTAGATTTGGCTTCTGAATTTTTTGCAATTAAATTACTACCCATCTCCAGCAACAGATGGAGCTGTAAGTATTTTTCTCTCTATTAGTCCTTCATTATTCTTTTTTTTCCCCCTTCAGTGGTTATTTGAATATATTTTCTTAAAATGAGAATTATTTACTACAACACTAATTTACCTCCAACTCCAAGTTATGTACTGCCAGAAACACAACGTCTCCAGTAACTTCATCCAAGGTATGGGAAGGGTGGGCAAGTTACAGAGCTGAAAGCAAATTTCTTGCATTTTTCTTTCTGTGAAGGCAATGGCAAGTGTCAGCCTTTCTTCTTCTAGCTAAAGTAAAGAGCTATGAATTTGTGGCATCAGAGAATGGTGGCTAAGGATGCTTGGGTTTGTCTGGTGGCTGGTTTTGTGTGAGGGTGAAGATAAGATTGTTTAACTTGGTGAGATTGTTTAACTTTGGGTTGGTAAGATTGTTTGACTCTCCTTGAGCCAGGCAGAAAGAAGACTTCACCTTGTGCACTTTGCAGCAAAAATGATGGTTTGAAACTAGAAGTATTCTGAAACCCATCTGAACTTAGCCAGGTTCATCACTCATTTCTACCTGGGCACATAACTGGAGGGCAGCAATGGATGGGAGAGCAAAGATGCCATCTGCACAGGGAAGGCTTCCTTGCAGTGTAGTGCTCTGAGTCTGGATGGCCGAGTTTCACAGCCACAGACTGCCTCTGGGGGTGAAATACCTTTGGTGGTGAAACCCTTCTGTCCAGGGGGATGCCCAGTACCGAGGGTAGATGGTTTTAAGGTCCCCTAAGGATGTACCAAAGGCTTTTTACATTTTAGGCTCTCTAAGCATGTGTGTTTGGCCTTTTGTGAGGCTGTTCTTTGAGCCATTTCAGTGTATGCACTGGGATGGGAAGAGACAAGCCTGGTTCCTCTCGAAAGAACTCAAGTTTGAGAGGAGAAAGCAAACAGTATATTGGCCTTTAGCTCTGCCAGTTCCAGTCAATTCAGAGAGATGATTCATTGTACAAAGAGTATTCAGCACAGTGTTGGAGTGAATAATTAATTTCTTTAAAACTTGCTCAAGTGAATGGTAATTTTGAGCTACCAGAGATTTCTGGATTAATTCTTTCGGGTTTTGATTTTTATTTCTGACTTTTAACACTGTATTCTATCTTGTTAAACGTGTCTTAAAAACTTATTCAGATCATGAAATCAAAGAGAGGAAATATTTTCCCCTCCAAACCAGCAGAGATTAAAAGATAGAAAGAAACAATGCTTCTTTTATTTTAAAAAGTCATGCTGAATGATGAATATAGTTTCTCATTTTGGTGCAAAATATTTTTCCCCTGTCAGCTATTGCCAGTTTGAAAAAGATTTAAAGTATTTTGAAATAAAGAAGCAGTTCAGAAATTATTGGCTGTTCAGATTTTTTAGAGAGAATTTTTAAAAACAGGTGTTGCTGTAACCCTTTGTGATAGAAATTCAAGATATTTTATTCCCATATAGCTAGAGTAATTTCGTAGGACTTGGGTCTCTCTGAGCCCCTAAGTTCAGAATTGCTTGGAAAAATATTAAGAGTAACATGGGTTATGGTAGGATTGCTGGAAGTGTTTGGGATGACAGTGTTTGATGTCTCTGAGACTCACACCCTGTAAAGGATTGAAAGGCCATAAACTCGTACGCTTTGTTCTCAGATTTTTGTTTTAGTTCCTTCTGGTTTTACTGGTATTTATTTCCTTTCTTTTGACACTGCTGTCTGTATTGGCTCCTAAAATCTTACTCAGATCATGATATCAAAAGAGAGGAAGTATTTCTTCTATCGTCCAGCTTGGCAGGCGGATTGGTTAATTCTGAAAATGGGAGTGTGGCAAAGGATTTGAAGCTCCTAATTTGTTACCTCAAGGATCATCACTATTCACTATCTCTGAATTGAACATTTATTTGTATGTAGCATGACTTTTGCTACTCTGATGTAAGTAATTTCTTTTTGTAGTAACAATTGTGACACAATTGGATTATTGTTAGAAAAGAATGGATTTTAAAATTTATATCTGAACCTGAAATTAAAACATTTTATTTCAATTTGATCACCAACTAATTATTGGTGTTTTATTTTACATTAGGGTTTTAATTAAGAATAATGGAATTTTGATCAAAAATGTGAGCAATTTTATTTTTAAAGCATTGAAAACCCCCTGCTTTTCTGAAATTAAACATCTGATTTTGATACATCAGAATATTCTAATATTACTAGTAGTTAAAGATAAAAGTATCAGCTTTTTTCACCAGAAAAAATCTCACTTTTTAAAATATCTGTCTGCAGTTCTGTTTTCTGAATAACGCACTCTTCATGAAAAATGTAGTTCTTCAGGGCTTTTTTCCAGTTTCATGCATTTGCTTGTGTGTGTGAAACGAGTACTATAAGAAATATTTACATATATCACTTGATAATTAATGGTCAGTACGAATAGCTCAATCCATAGTTAACCCTTGTGGACTCAAGTGCCCACAAAGCCAAGTACTTCTGGTTGCTTTCTTGCCAGCAGCAGATGTGGCAGTCTCACTTTTTTATCCATATCCCCATGGATATGTCTCTCCAAGATATCTGCTTTTATTAGCAGCATTTGATCTCTCTCTAATGAGGTGACCACACTACAGCTTTGTCAAATTCCTTCCCAAGAATGGTACTTCGTGTTCAGATGTTTTGTTTATGTCACACAGTGTCACAAAAAGGGCTGCTGCAACCCTCAGATGTTGATTTATTGCAAGTACTCCTTGCTGGGAAAGATTGTTTTTATTTTTTGGTAGTGTACATATTTTTAACATTTACTGGGAAATATTAAACTCTCAATTCGTTTGTTTGCTTGTACTGCAGCCATTTAATTAACATTAATTGGTTACATTAAAATTAAGAATGTTTTCCATGAAACTATGCTAAAGGAATGCTTAAATACACTTTTTTAAATGTTTCTGACCCGAATATGGGCAATTTCTTAAAAGAACACTAGTAGGAGGTCCATTCTTCAGTTTTATAAACATTTCTGTGCCTCTCTAAGGCCCACAAGAGCTGGGCTAAGGCCAATGTAGACCAAATACAAGTTGGCTGATACATGTGCAGGAGTTAGGGCCAATATAAATGCATCTATGAAATGCGTGTGTATGAAAAATCTGGGGAAAACAGTTTGAAGAAGACCACCAACAAATAGATTACACATGAACATTTCTTTCATGTGCCTGAAAGAGAATCATTACCAATATATTTAGACAGTTTTATTTGTAGGTTGTAATTTGCCATAGGGCAGGAGAGAAAATGCTTTATAACTATGTCCAATCCGAGAGATGGAAGAAGTAACCTGTTATGTCCCATTGTATAGCAATACACCAATTTTTTAAAAGAAGTTTTTGGAAGTGAAGCAGCTGATAGTATGGAAGAATTAAATGTCTACATTTATGATGCTACTTTGTAATATGTGTCTGAAGAAATGTTTAATCATTTAGCAAATGCTACACACAAATGCTAAGCGGAACCAATAAAATGTGTGCAAGTTACCACTACGAATGCTGGGCTTCATCAGAAGATATTAATAATTTGTTAGGTCTTTGAAATATAACCCAAATATAAGAAAAAACCCAGTTCCATCTGCTAGGTAGCAGATGAAAGTGTGATTGGTAAAGGACCCGTGGGCTGCAGCCCATAGTTGTGTTCAAGAGTCATTCTGAGGTCAGTGACATGAGCACTGTCCTGCCCCAGTGAGGGCTCCAGATCTGCACTGTTTATTAGGATTAATTCTGTATTCTAACTTCCAAAGGGAAATGTCACACTAATGCCAGCATTTATTGGTATCCAGCAAAATTAAGAGACAATGAACCCTTGCTCTTTCAAAATCAAGCACTCCATGAAGCAATTCTTTCCCCAGAAAAGGATTTGAACTCATTGTCACATCTGGCATATGCAAAGCCACATCTAACTGTTTCGGGTTTTTTCTTTGCTTCCAGGAAAAAAAATGCAAAAATACCCAAACAAACCACCTCGCTTCATAACCCTGGCTACAAAAAATATATTGTGCTACAGCTGTCCCTCCCTTCCTGAGTTTCTCCATTCTGCTCTTTGTTTTTGGAGATAATGCTTTCTTTTCATTGTGAACAATTATTAGATTCATACTTTATGCATTTTTATAATGCAAATCTATTAGTTTCTTTGAAAATCTCTGCAAATTTAATGACATTCAAGTTTTTTATCTTCAACTTTGCGATTCAACTGTCAGTAAAAATTCAAAATCCAAACTGTATAATTTCATGGGGCCAATATGTAGTACTGAATTAGGCAAGGTAATTTTCTCATTGGGAAACACACTGGTAAGACATTCAGGTGTTTGAAAAAAAAATTTTGAGGAATTTTGAAGAAAATAGAATGTGTAGAGTATTTTATAAGTTTTGTTGCATACTTCAAATACAAGATGATGCCCTAATGCTGTCAAGCTATGTTAAATGGTATGCACAGGCATGCTGTTGGTAAGTAGAAACTGTAATGGGAATATGGGGTATTACTGTCTGGGAAATATTCATTACTCCCTTATTTTGGACTACAAGCTCATCTGATAGTTTAGAAGTTGATTTCCTTTGCCTTTCTCTGCAGATGCTACAAAAGGTAAAGGAGTAATTTCATTCAGATGTTCTTCATTGAAAAGGGAAGGGAACAAATGGAGCCCATCTTTCTTTTAATGTGGGGACCCCTCTCTAGTGTGACTGCTGTCTGGCAGAGAGGTACAGCATGAATAGGAGGAGGAT
This sequence comes from Serinus canaria, assembly GCF_022539315.1. Taxonomy (NCBI): domain Eukaryota; kingdom Metazoa; phylum Chordata; class Aves; order Passeriformes; family Fringillidae; genus Serinus; species Serinus canaria. The sequence goes on along the minus strand of NC_066319.1, from coordinate 35,282,888 downwards.
GGACAAGGCCACGTGCTGAATCCTGCCCCTGAGTCACAGCAAGCCCAGGCAGCACAGCAGGCTGGGGGCAGAGTGGCTGGAAAACTCCCTGGTGGAAAAGGACCTGGGAGTCTTGGTCAAGAGCAGCTGGACACGACCCAGTGTGTGCCCAGGTGGCCAAGAGAGCCAATGGCATCCTGGCCTGGACCAGCAATAGTGTGGCCAGCAGGAGCAGGGCAGGGATTGTCCCCTGTACTCTGCACTGGTGAGGTCACACCTTGAATCCTCTGTCCAGTTCTGAGCCCCTCAATATAAGAAAGACACAGAGGGGCTGGAGGGTGTCCAGAGAAGGGCAACAGAGCTGGGATAGGGTCTGGAGCACAAGGTGTATGAGGAGAAGCTGAGGGAACTGGGGGTGTTCAGCCTGGAGAAGAGGAGGAGCAGGGATGACCTTATCCCTCTCTACAACTGCCTGAAGGGAGACTGTAGCCAGGTGGGAATCAGCCTCTTCTCCCAGGCAGCTGGGACCAGGACCAGAGGAAATGTCCTCAAGCTATGCCATGGGAGGTTCAGGTTGGACAACCTGAAGAATTTCTTCATTGAAAGGGTGGTCAGGCATTGGAACAGGCAGTCCAGGGAAGTGGTGGAGTCACCATCCCTGGCCATAAGACTGCTGTGGTTTGGTTGACATGGTGGTATCAAAGGTTGGGCTCAATGATCTTGGAGGTCTTTTCCAGCCTTAATGGTTCTATTCTATGATTCTCTTCTGCGATTCAGGAGATGACAGTCCTCTCTTCCATAAGTAAGTGCCTGTAGTGGTCTTAGCCTGGGACCCCAGTTGCTGTTTTCTGCCATGCCATGGAGACCCAGGGATTCTGGCCACTCCTGAATTTCCTATCTCACAACTGCTAGTAAGTAAAGCATGGGTTTGTTTTGCACTCTCTGTAAAACTGAGTTCCACATGTCAGCGCTGGTGAAAGTTGTGGAAAAGGCTGTTGAATGTGTGAGATGATTTTGCATTGAAAGTTGAAGTCAGGATGGTGGTGCAGCAGCAGCCAGATGACAGTTTTCATATGCTGGGGGTGGGCTGGATGTTGGTGGGTAGAGGAGCAGTCAGGAAAACCAGAGATGAATCTACAGGTGTCACACAGGAGCAGCAGGCTGCAGGAAGTAGTCTGTACATGTCAGTGTATATACATGGACTGGCTCTTTTGGAGGGTGTTTAAACTCTGGTATTTGGACTTATATAACTATGTGTATCTACACATCATATACAGACATTTATTTATAAAGTGTGGTAACATTTATTTATAAAGTGTGGTAACTGCAAGGGTAAATATGATGGGTTAGCAGAAGGCTTTTAGCATGTTGTTGATAACAGAGAAAATAGCATGCAGTGTAAATGTTAGCACTGAAAATTTTAGGGGCAAATTCACAAGTGTGAGCATTGTGAATCAGTTGTATTGCTACAATCTTCTGCTGGAGCAGCAGTTGGTTGCAGAAGTGATTTTTTGTCTGATATTGCTGTGGCAACAAGATGTCAGCTGGAGTTCAGAAAAAGAAGCAACAAACTCTTGAAAATGAGGGTGAGACCAAGCAAAAAAAGGACAGAAAAAGGAAGAGGCAGGGAATGAGGTGTTGAAAAAAAATGACAGGTGGGATAAAGAAAGAGAGAAAAGACAGGAAAAAGAGATCTGCCTTGGTAGCTCTATTTCATGTTCTTTTTCCCTGTTTGCCATTTGAAGCACTGATTTTATTGAACCCTCTTCAAATGCTTTAAGGCTTTTGTCCAACCAGGAGTTACAAGAAGTAGGCAGACATGGTGAGTATTTATTGACTTAACTGAAGTATAATATTGATAACAAAGCAAAAGGCTTTTAGCTACATGGCAAAGAAACAGAATTAAATAAAACCTCAAATCCTCTTTTGCTGCAGTATCAATCCCTGATCAGTCTCTGAGTGCAAGAGTTGCAAAAGTATCAAAAATAATCTTAAATTAAAGACTAAAATAGCTAATATTGATGTCCTGGTTGGGTACAGAAGGACCAATTGAATCAACGGAAAAATAGTTTGTTCATGCAGCCAGTCCTTCAAATAGGCATCTAGGAGCAAAATGACTATTAGAGAACACATGGAAGTGCTGAGAGAAAAGACAGTCCAGGGAGTGGGTTTTTCCTTTGCTGCTGCTTTGTGAGCTAGGAAATATCCTCCTTATTAAAAAAATTCCTCCTAGCAGGTAGTTCTCAGAAACCCAGAGAAGAGAGTTTCTACTGAGAATGAAGGTAGGACTCCTCAAGTAACAAATAAAGGAGAGAGAACTTCTTAGGAAAAAGATTTCTCTTCCTCCTTCTAGTGTTTATTCAGTGTTTATAAGTAGTGTAAATACATAAACACCTTCTTGGTCTCTGTGGATGGGAAAGCACTGACAAGTCTCAAGTACAGCTCCACTCTTCCATTTTTTCATTGCTGTGCCCCTCTTCATACCTGATTGAAAATGTCATATTTTTATCAGTGTGCACAGATTTTTACTTTTGTAAGGAAGGTACTCCTATTTCCTCTCTGTGACACCATCAGTAGAAAAGTGGTCTGGAAGGTGCTGTGTCACTGCCACTGGAATTAAGTGCTTCTGCTGGGAATCATGGCCGCTGAGTTTATTAGCAGAGATTTCTCTTATGAATGTCTCTGACATCTCAGGACCCAGATTTCATAGAGTCCTTTAGAAGAGGCAGTTAATTAATTATACTGAGAGGATAAAAAATGTGAGGAAACAGTTATTTAATCCTGCAAGATATCTCTCTCTGTATATTTAGCTATGAGACAGAAAAAGAAAGGAAAAATATTCTGATGATTCTTAAGCATCTTGGAAAGTCATTGTTCTCTCATGGCTATGACAAAAAGAGCAGTATTTTTCCTGCTCTGTGTATTTTACACGCAATTGGTAACCTTGGCTGTGGTTTCACAGTTCCCCCCTTCAGGTGGAAAGAGATTAAAAGGTCCTCTCCATCCTCCACCCCGGCCACGCTCTTCGGGACTCATTATCCTGCCCTTCTACACCCGCCCGTGTGCACTACGGCTTGTGAGCCACACCGACAAAACCAGGAGGGATCCAGGTTAAAATTAGCCCAGCTGAAGCCATTAGCTGCTGGTTATTTCCAGCAATCCGGTTCGCCCCGTGCCCCCGCGGGCAGCTGAGGCTGCGGCGGAAGAGCAGCACCTGGCAGGAGGGCGGGCTGGAGGAGCGGGCACCGAGCTCCCGGGGCAGCACCAGCTCTGCTGCCTCTGCCAGGAGGGCACCGAGCTCCCGGGGCAGCACCAGCTCTGCTGCCTCTGCCAGGAGGGCACCGAGCTCCCGGGGCAGCACCAGCTCTGCTGCCTCTGCCAGGAAGGCACCGAGCTCCCGGGGCAGCACCAGCTCTGCTGCCTCTGCCAGGAGGGCACCGAGCTCCCGGGGCAGCACCAGCTCTGCTGCCTCTGCCAGGAGGGCACCGAGCTCCCGGGGCAGCACCAGCTCTGCTGCCATGGACACCTCCGGAGCCACGGGCGTCATCCTGCACTTCCCGAAAACAATGGGGTTAATCAGGGCATGGAGGAGGTGGTCTTCTCATCTCAACTCCCTACACAGGCTGTTTGTTAGTGGCTTTTTCTCTCTGAGAACCCTTCGCTGTATTAATGATTCTACAACGAGTTAATTAACACTTATTAATACTTCTACAACTGTCCTACATGACCCATTCCTTTCTGTGTCTGTGTATTGGATTGTTTGTGTCCGTTGCATATCTGCATGTAAAATTAGAAATCTGCAGTCAAAAATTAGCAACTGAGAATATTCCAACACCAGTATTTAATATTCCATAAACCAACACAAATTTCACTTCTGATTTGGGTACCTATCTAAAGGATATGTGGTTAAAATTTAGTAGATAGTTTTAGATGTCTCCAAGATATTTGAAACAGCTGAATGGGTTTTCTATGTCAACAATTCTTTCCCATTTCTGAGTCATAAAATCGACTAGATAAAAATAATTTATAAAATTATTTTTAAAAATAATTTTTAATTTTCAAATTTTAAAAATAGAGCTTTGGGGCATATGCACTTGATCACTTATTAAATTAACTGGACCTGGTTTATTCTCCTAAAGTTTTTTCTCTTAAACTGTGGCTTGGATGTTGCTTAAGTGTCACAGGACAGGTTTTTTTTTATAATATTAAATTTGGGAATATTTATTGATAGTCCACTTGGCTGGGAATAGGAGGCTTGTGGAGATGTGCAAGAACAAGAAACATGGATTCACCCAGTTGGAGTGGGCCTTTAGTGAGCAGTGCCTGCTCTTCAACCTGCCCAGCAGGGCACACGTAGAAGCTACTGCACAAATCAAAAGATTTGGGCCCAAAGGAAAACCAGCAGAGGGAGATGCATTTCACTTCATTATGAGCAGAAAAACTATGCAGTCTTTTAATTCTCCCTTCTCAGTTACTTAGAATTAGAATTAGTTATTAGAATAAAAATACTGCTTGAATTAATCTTGTTATAAATTAAGAACTGCCGTTATTTCCAAGTCTTCCCAGTGTCATAGTCTTGTGGGTACGAGGTCTGGTTGCATTTTCTCTTCTGAACCTCATACCTATTAATTAATGAGCTTTAATTCATAAAACTCCTCTAGATAATTTGATATCCTCAAACCCTTTCCTCTACCCTCTGCTCTTTATCCGCTGCAGTGGAGACTGGTCCTTCACAGGCACATCCAGAACTTGGATCCAAGGGGATAAAATTTCTTCCTAGTGGCTGCATCAGCTGTTTCCTCCATATTGATCTGTTTCACATTTTTTGCACAGCAGCCTCTTCTCCACAGAAAGACAAATTCCCTTGTGTCCCTGTCTTGGCATCAGGTTGAACATGTCTGCTCTTTCAGATCTGCAACAGCTGTATCCTGAAGATATGTATAGAGCAATCAGAAACTGATCCTGGGGATTAAAAACAGTGGGTCTTGTATTTAATAGGTGTCAGCCTACACAGGGATGAGTTTCCAACCCTCTGACCACCTGACTCTCCCACCCAGGGCCATGGGAGTTAACAAACTTTACGGGATTTGGCCCAGGAATAAGGAGAGCAATTTGTAAAATGAGATGTCAGGTGTGAATTCCCCATGCACACGGAGACTGTAAAGCCTGTTGTCTGCAGAGAGGTTGAGATGCTGATAGAGAACTGATCCTTATGCTGCAAAACTGACTGGATATTGGTTTGGGAATAAAAATAATTTCTGTGGTGCTTCTCTTGAACTTCATGAATATTTAATGAGAAAGTTAAAAATGTAAGCTATACTAAAGGCAAATTCAAACAAAAAATTGCTGATAAATTTTTGAAGTTGTGGTTGATGTGTTTCTTATACCTAGAAAAATTACTGGCATTCCAGTGAAAATGGAGTTCATTTTGCTGTCTTGTCATTATTGTTAGAAGGTGAGATACAGCTTCAGCAGTGGGACAGCTTGCTATCTGTCAGGGCAGGTGCTTCTGCATGGAGGGAGCAGAGATACAGGAAGCTGCACTTCCATAGACTTTTAACTATATATTAATAGAAGGATTGAGTGTTTTTTAAGGGAGGATAGCTGGCCAACAGAGGAAAGTTAAGTGTCTTAAAAGTACTGTTGAAACAAGAGCTCTCTGATGTTGCCATTTTAATGAGTGCCAGTAATCCCTGCAAAAATAATCTGTTGACAGACACTCACAAAAATGAACAGAAAAAAGCCAATAATCACTTACAAAATAATGTTTTAAAACCTCATTTCTAACACTGAGTTGTTCATCCAAAACAGCAAAAGATCCTAAGCCCATCTGAGATTTCTTATGTTGAGAATTACTTGGAAGAAACTTGAATTTAACTTTTCCAGTTAAGAAAACTTCACCAATGGAATGCCAGCAATTGGGAATGTTGAATTCTGAGAATTTCTTGCAATGGTAGGAGATGATACTGAATATAAAATAAAAATACATTGGGTTTTTTATAAAAAATTAGGCTCCTGACGTGTGAGAGATCTCATAAGGAGCACTGCAGTAATGTAGGGGTGATTCAGCAGAGTTTTGGACTTTGTCTTCACATAAGGCAGACTGACTTTAATGCAGCACAGCTGAGGTATCATCAAGAGTAATTATACTCCAAATTTCAATGTTACTTTTCACCTTATTTTGCTAAAACCTGTGGCCCATCTTCGGTAGTTGCATATGCCTCTCTTGCTGCAGTTTCCTGCCTGGAAAGTGGTGATTAAGTGTAAAAATAGATGACTATAAGTGTCTCTGGATTCTTGTAGCCAAATCCAAACCACCCACTCCATGCAAGTTGACTTGCAGCCCGTAGCAAGCCAGCTGGATCAATAAGCAGTGAAAATTCTTCAGGGGCAAAGGAAGAAGGGGAACAGAATGGGTCTAGTTCAAACTGCACAGTGTGCACACACATGGCTGTGTTCCTGTCCACAGAAACAATCTGAACAACTATGTGAACATAAGTCATTAAAAATATGGATGTAGTCTAAACACCTAGAAACCTAACTCAAACCATATAGAAACTTGAAATGTCAGAGAAAGAAGTTCAATTTTCTGAACTTTCGTGAAGATTTTCATACTCTGCTTTCAAAAGTAAAATCCAATGACATTTCTCTTCTTAGTCTTGATAAACAGAGACAGATTTATATGCAAATTTCCTCTTGTAAGTAATCCTAACTAGAGCATCATGTCTGCCAAACTGCCAGAATTTTGTCCAACAATTACAAGTCCTGGCCAAAAAGACTTGTGCACACACATACAGATAGGTTTACAGAACATTCTGCCACCATGTTACTCTGTGGCCTGGAAAAAAGTGGTACCTGGGAGTTAATGAAATTTTACTAAGAAAGTCCTGACTTATGGTGTAGACAGATTATACCACAGAAATTAGACCAGATTATACAAAAAAAATTTTAGGGCATGATAGGTCAACATAGGTCAAGTTTACTTTGCATGCATTTGTGAGAGGTACAAAGCCAGAGGTGAAACAATTCATTTGCAAGAATACAGAAAATTACTAGATTCTGTGCTTTTTATGATCCTTAGGACAAACTAGGATTTTTGAGAGGGCCAGGTGAAGCTGGGGTCTGGACTGGCAGCATTGTTAGCACTGTAGAAGCCTCCACTCTTGTTGGCCTTGATCTCCAGCAAAGCTTGCATTAGTTCTCTCTGCTGAGCCACTCAGTCTGCTCTGAGGAGACCAAGGCTTTGGTAGGCTACTAGCTTTGGTAGTTTTGGGCAAAACTCAGCTGCTACCTCCTATTGCCCATTCTGTCATATCTAAAATAGGGATAATAGGTCTTTGTTGGGTGAGGTTGCTGTAAGACAGCAGCACATGTACTGCTGTTACTATTTGTGACTTGGGACCAGCATGATGGGAGTACTCAGTGAGACTTATAAACCAGGCAGAACCTCAAATCTTCAAACATTCACTTATCCTTTGGTAATAGGCATTTTCCCCTATTATCTGCTAAACCCTAGACAGGAATTAATTTACTAGTCAGTCCTTATTATAGGAGGATGTAAGGCTGATGCCACATCACTGGTCCTGAGGGTTTTGGTGATTCTTCTCTCTGAGACTGAGGGAAGTTTTAGCCTCAAATACTTTTCTCCAGGGAAAGCTTTAAATTTTTCAAGCTCCACAGTTTATCACTGACCTGTGGGTCGAGATCTGCCTGGTCCAAAGGATTGTTTTCTCCTGCCAAGGATCAGCCTCTGTTCTGGCTTTGTCAAGGGATGTGCTATCAGCTGGATGCCACCCCTTGTGTGTCAGCCTATTGCATCCTGCTCAGAGCAGAGCACCTGCTGGCAGGTGGTGTGCCAGTTCTCTGGTTCCTTTCCTTGTTGTGGCCTGGGTCCTGTGAAATTAATTTTCACAATTTTCATGCACTTATGCCAAACAAGAGATATAGTTTGCTTCCTACTCTAAATCATAGTTGCAAGTCATGGTGAGTCTGGGTGTGAGAAATCCAGAAATCAAGTCTAAGTGGACCTTCATGCTACATTTAGATCATCCCCTGAAAACACCACAGAAATGTAAAATGTTCACGTGGCAGTGTAAGAATATAACATTATGATTAGGGATATAGGACACCTAACTTCAAAATCCATTAGAAAATGAAAATTCAGTAGTGCTTGAAACTGATTGGCATGCAGAGCTATGACACTGCTGCCTTTTTGGTTCTGGCAGAAATACTTCATGCTTTGTGTGGGGAGAAAGGGCTGCACTGGTGCTGTGGAGGTACCAAATCTCTGCAGGTTTGGTCTCTGATGTGCTCTGCCTGTGTCACTGGCAAATTGTGAGGGTGTGCTCTATCCCATCCCATGCTCTGTTTTCCTGCAGAAGGAATCAGCAGCACATCAGCACGGAGGAAGACAAAACTCTCCCTAGAGCTTCCTCTGGGTTGTCAGTGGAGCAGGACTGTGGAAAGCCAGGTGCCCTAGAGCTGGGCTGTGCCCCCTGCCCCAGCCAAGGGCTAGGAAGTGCCCCAGGGCACAGCTGCCTCACCTTGCAGCTGGGTGATGACCCAGCATCCTGGGTGATGTTATTGCATCCCCCTCACCCCTGCCTCTGTGCAGCTTGGCAGTGTCCCTTGTTCCTTTCTTCAGCCCAAGCACACCAGTGTACCCACACCACAGCTGCTCCTTGCCCAGCAGTAGCCCAGGTCAGTGGGCTGCCCAGTGCCTGATTCCAGGGCACACAGCTCCTTGAGGCTGACATAAATGCAGAAATTTACTCCTGCTGAGGAGCCCATTTGTTTACTAACTTGTTCCATAACCCCTTCTGTCGTTTGGCTAATTAGTTACTTTTCAGATGAATGAAAATCTCTAGCCTTAAACTAAAGCCCTGTGTCTCAAGTGACTTTTTTTTTTTTCCCCCTCACTAAATCTCTGTTGAAACAATTACTGTATCTAAGGACATTCTGAAGATTTGGGTATAAACAGCCAGAGCAAGTAGATGTCTGTTTTACTTGTGTTGTATCACATTGCACTACATCTGTTGACATTTAGTCATTCCAAATACAATTTTTATGCAAGCAGATGTAAAACATGTAGTCAAGTAAGAGAACATCTTGTATATTTTGTTGTATTTCAGTGAAACTCTATACTTAGAATAAATAAATGCAAGTGATATTTGTTTTGTATTTTTCCTTTTGGGCCACAGAATGAAAAGCTGTAGTATTCCTTCATGCCATTTCTGTTTTAATTATGTAACATTCCTAGGGAAATGGGCAGCTAATTTTGGCAGATAAAGATAGATTTTGTAGATAAAAATAGGTAGGTATTATAGGAAAAAAGTACTATTTTTTATTGTGGTTTTACAGCATTCATAAGCTTGGGTAAAAAACCAAATATTACAACTAGGAAAACTGATATTCATGACTGACAGAACCATTTATCTGAGCGTTCAGGTCCTCTGGTACTTAAAAATTTCCATAGCTAATCTGATTCATTCAAAAGGCTTCAGTCTTTGGAAGCTAGAAATCTCATGCTTAGAAAAAACACACTAAAGCATTTTAGAAAAAAAGGGTTGAGAAGAAGTAATGTGGCAGGATAATAAGGAGGACTGGAAGAAAAGAGTAGTGGGGAAAGTTATGAGATCAAAGCTTAACTTTGTTTTAGTCACTTGTTTTGCTGGTTTCAGTTGGCAAATTGCTAGTGTAGTTTCCTGGGAAATATTCTCTTACATAAAGCTTTATTTCTAGTGACAATTTAGCATGTCAGCTAAATAGTAGCTGGAATTATTGACTACAGTCTTCTCTATGTGAAGAAAACATCTGGGCTGTGATACCTGGGAAGACAGGAATAAATAAATAACACTGGAGACGTGGGTGCTTGCAAATAAGGACAGAGTGTAACTGGGCTTTTTTTTTTTTTTTTTTTTTTTGGGATATTTGGGAAGGATCCAAGAAACATTTTGAACTATTTTGAAGATTAAAGGATTAAAATAATTTTATTAAAACTGCACCAGTTTTGGAACATTTTCCTAGCACTTAATCTTCAGCTATTTTTTATTATGTTTCCTAGGCTGGTAAAATAAATAAGAATTTCACCAGCACATTTGCAAGTGTGAGAGAAGTGCTAGTGAAGAATAAGAAATAGTGAATATGTTGGGTGGGCTGTCTTTAAAGCAGCTACAGGCAGCAGTGAGTGTTGGTAAATGGAATTTACTGTAAAGGCATTTCCTGTGTGGCAAAGGTGTGTCATCATAAAGAAGGAAAAACGACCAATCTGTGCTGCATATCCTGGCGTGAGGATGCATCCATTGCTCTTCAGATCCTTGCAGAAGTCTTGCTATAAACCCATGAAAACCACATTCCTGACTTCTCAGGATGACTGCTCCCCTACCTGTGATGCCCCTCTGGTGATCTCCACCTGCAGGAGAGCTCAGCTGGGAGCTGGTCAGGCGTTGGCAGAGATGGCACAGCAGAGTTTGCTTGGGTGCACTGGAGATGAGCAGGAGAGGTAAACAGGAGTGAGTCTTTACTAAGTAGAAACAAAACATCTGCATCACAAATACACAACCCAGCTGTGATCTATCAGCTTTACCTCTGACCTACCAGCTCCTTTTCAACAAGTGTCACCCTCACCAGTTTCATGGTGTCGGCCAAAATATTATTGAGCCACTCTTCCAAAGAGGTTCCTATTTGAAAGTGATTATATGGAAATAAAAATAAAAAGGTTACCAAGACCACACTTTAGCAGGTTTCATTGTTTGTGCAGGCCAATCAAAAGCATGTTTGTTTGAGTTTTCATGAGATTAGTCTGAGATATGCTATGATATTGTCAGTTATTTATTGCATTTTACTGCGATTACGTCCTTCATCAAACTATTTACATAATATATTTAATGGAGTTAATAGTTCTCTTTGAGTAAGAAAGATAAGGATGCAATATCAATCCAAGACCAGTGGGACTGAAGGAGAGGAAAAATTAAAATTACAGTTTTCAGAGTTCCAAGCCAAATCCTTTCTGATCCTCAGCGCTGAGATTTTCTTCTGGCGGCATCTCCAGAGTACTCTGTCACCAGCCCTACTCTAGTTACTGTAGGGGTAGCCCTGAAGTCTGCTGGGTTTGGGTTTGTGCTCTGAAGAACGTGCCAGGTTTTGAGGAAAGTGTTTGGATTAGGTTATGCCCTTCTTGGAAAGCCTTTTAGTGCTGATGGATGTGCTCTGCAGCGCACAAGCGGTCCCACAACTCCTTCTTTTAGCAACAAAGCCTTGTCTGACATCGCCTTTCCTGCTCCTTCTGTGGCCTGTGACCACAGCAGAGAGGCAAAGGGGACTGACTCCCAGTTTTCCAGACACTCCTTTGTATCTGCTGCATTCTGGTATTGTTGCAGCTGGTTACTGGGGCGTGAGTAGCATCCCTCAGGGCTGCTGACACTCTGGAGAGCAAAGGGCTCCAAGAGATCCATGGTCTGGAGTGCAGGATCTGACACTGAATGCAGATATTCTTGCCCTGCATTAATCTGCTCAGCTCTGCCTTTTTTTCCAGAAAGACTGATTTGCAGGGTCTAAGTCCTGGTGCCACCAGCTGTCTTCTCAGTGGCTGTCAGCTGTAGCAGAGGAATCAATGCAGAATGTAGCAAAGGACAAATCCTTGGCAATGCCTTGATGTGCATATGACCAATGGTTCTGGTGTTAAATCAGACAGAAGAAAAACTGCAAACTTGAAGAAAAAAGACAGCACTTTGTGGGGTGTGTTGAGTAACCTCAGCAATAGGGTTTATCTGGAAACTGAAGCGTGGAAACATTGGATTTTCCTGTGTTTTAATGTTTATATACACACTAGTACTACCCCTGACAGCACTGGAAGGGCTGTCATGTAAATCCCCTTTTCTTCTTGTATCTTCCCTGCTATGCTTATCAACCTCACAACTAGCTCATAGAAGCAATTTAGCATCAAAGACAATAAATTTGAGTAAGTAAAGGGTTTTTTTAATAGCCTGGCTTTAATATCTCTCATGATGTCAGGTAGCTTCACCAACAGTGGCTGCAATGCTCACTGTGAGTGTTATTAAAATTCACGGACATTGTTATGCTAATTAAGCCCTAACAGAAAATAGAGCATTTTTAGGATGAAAGTGTTAAACCACAAGAGGAGGAGGTGGGAGTAGTTTCTCTCAAAGTGACCTTGATGCTGGGAATGCTAAAAAGCTTGGTGTGGGAAAACTCTATTTCTTATGCGTAGTGTTGCTCATCCTCTGGCTGTCCCGAGCAGCAGAACCCCTGTGGAGGGATAACACACTCTCCCAGATGGGCTCCAGGGTGAGCTGAGCCCGTGTCCCCGTGCCTGTGCAGCCTGCCTTAGTTAGGGAGGTAATGAAGCAAATCTACTCATCACATTTCAGCTGTGGCCTAATGGTTGCACTTGGTTACTGAGATGTGTTGGTTCACACAGGTGTGGGTTAATTCAAAATTCATGAGCAGCCAGAAAAAAAGGGACACTTTAAAACCATCATCTTTCAGGAAAACTTTAGGTAGCCCTCTATCCCTATTTCACTGAGCTGTTTTACTTATTGATTTCTGTCTTATTTCTCAGTGACTGATTTTTTTTTTTTTTTTTTAGTTACATTGATCCAAGATTATTGTTATTAGATAATTCATGCACTTGACAATTTTCAAGCAAGTTTTGAAGAACACTTCTCACCTGACAGTTTCAATAATAACTGTTCCTCCAGCCAATGGTGAGCAATATTCCTTTCTTTACTGTAATAAATACTACTTGATATTTTCAAATGAAATTTAGGAATGCTACCTGGTTTGCCCAACATCTAGTAACCAGGTTTTTTTCCCTGACTTAGTCCCCAAAAAACTTTTACTTTATTTTAAGCATGATTTAAATTTAACATCTCTGTCAGATGTTATGGAGAAGATCTTTCCTGATGCCCATTAGTTAAGCAATTTCTTTTTTTCTTTAGTGCCCAGATCTTTTTTCTCTGTGTGAATTTCTTCTCAGATTTGTTCTGCCCACCTTTTACCTTTCCTATTTTGTCATCTCTGTGATTATTTGTTCTTTGGACTTAATCTTCCTTGCCACTGGGAGGGGGCATGGAGGGGCAAAAAAGTCAGAGCCCAGAAGCCTCTGGAAGAGAAGAGATCAATTTCCTCACCTGAAACTTAAGGTCCTTTCATTTTTCCCCTTTACCCAGCCTGAATTTTCAGTAAACTCAAAGTCTTGATAATTAGAGGGAGAGAGTACCTGATTCTTGTGATATTTCTACTTGCTCACCTCCCAAGAAATTAGTCTCATTTTCTCTCTCCCGTGGTTTGGGGTAGTAGATATAGGAAATTTCTGTGACTAGTGTTTTATGCTTATAAATAAATTTTCTTTTTTTTATTCCACATTCACTTTTCAGGGACTGACTTTACTTGTATATTTAAAAATATCTTTTCATTTGTCAAATTCACTGACTTCACTGTTACCAAAATAATTAATCTGGTACACCTGTAAACTTTCACTATGGGTGATTTATTTATTTTATGAAAATTGAGAAAAATTAGAAAAGGCATTTGGGAAATTTTCCTACTTCAGAAAAGTAAGATTAACTCACTGCTTGAACACTTTCTGTTTTGGCTCATTGTATCTCCAAAATAGCTCAATATAGGACTTCCAGATGAGTACATTGGCCTAATCTGTTAGCTTTGGCAGCTGTCAGTGGTGTTGAGTGGACTCTCCTTTCACTGATAATGGTTCAGCAGTTGTGGTTAAAATGACTTTGTTGATAGAACAGTTTCCACATACGTAAAAGGCTCTGAAAGGCTCATGAGCAAAGCCAGGGGTAGTACAGTGTTTAGAAATTCTGGAAATTCTGTAGAAATGTCAAATAGTTTGTTTCCATGTGTTGTTTTTGATTTTTAGTTTTCGGTCTAGACTGCGAACCTTTATCTTCTGATTTAGAATTTGTGAGTTTTACCCTAACTTTAAATTAAGGGCAGGATTGCTGGAGGGTCAGGAAGAAACAAAAGAGTTTTTACCACTAGAATTTTACCTTCTTTTACTGACTGTTTTAAAGTGTAACTTTAAAGTGAATCACTTGTATTTTTCAGTATTTAAGTGGTTTTCAGAAGGAAAAAAATTCAAAGTGGTCCCTTGACCTTTCCTTCTCTATGGTCTCATTATGTTACTGATTCTCAGGCTTTGGAAATTAAAAAAAAAAATCTTACCCTCCTGGCATGTAACACTCTTCAAACTTTAAAGTCTCCAACCATTTGTGCTTTAACTGTAGTGAAAATTTAATTGAAACAATGAGGTTGCTGTGGCATGGGCTCGTCCCCTTGCCTGACAGTAGGGGGGTAACTCTGTGGATGGCTGTGCAGAGAAGAGGGGCAGGAAAATGCATCATTACCCTTGCTTGCCTGAGAGAGGGGTTTGAAGGCAGAGGATGTATTTTGACATTGCCATGTCTGATGGCTCTTATTTAAGGTGGTTGGATTAAGATACTATTAGGGATCTAAATAAAAAAAATATTCCCATACTCCCCATGTCTGGTGAGTGAGCAGAGAAAAGAGAGACGAGAACTTGGTAGAGTCAATTTTCTGGAGAAAATTAGCAAGTCAGCAATGGGTGATTCCATTAGCATTATTAGGGAAATAATTTTAGTACTTCTTCTTAGGACAAGGGCCTGCTGGAGAGGGTCCAGAGGGCCAGAAGATGATAAGAGGGAGGGAACACCTCTCCTGCAAGGAAATGCTGATGAGCTGGGGCTGTTCAGCCTCAGAGGAGGCCTTGGGGTGACCCAATTGTGGCCTTCTAGCACCTGAAAGGGCCTACAAGAGTTCTGGAGAAGGACTTTTTACAAGAGCAGGTGGTGACAGGAGACGGGACAAGGACAAACTGAAAGAGGGTAGGCTTAGGTTAGATATTTGGAAAAGGTTTATCAGTATGGGGGTGGTGAGGCACTGAAATGGGCTGCCCAGAGAAGCTGTGAATGTCCCATTCCTGGCAGTGCTCAAGGTTCTGAGCAATCTGGTCTGGAGAAGGCTGTCCCTGCCCGTGGCAGGGGGTTTTAGAGCTAGATGATTTCTAAGCTCTACCCCAGCGCAAGACATTCTGTGGTTTAGTTTCCTAGAAGCAGCATAATCAGACCCAAGATTATAAAAGTCACATTTAGGATTAGTAAGCACATACAATTCACACTTTCAAGGAAATAAAGACAGTAAGAATTTCCTTGCATTTAAATTGTTTATTTTTTCTGACTGTTATGGTTGTGAGCTATACCTAAGTGACCCGTTAGTGGAGGCAGCATCCTTTTAAATTCTGGGTTTGTTTCCCACAGCTGCAAAAAAAAAAAAAAAAAAAAAAAAGTCTGTGTGTTTTATGCATGTGTATTACACATTTTCAAGAAGGACTTAAGTTGGGCTGTAGTTCAACTGCTACCATTAAACCTGTGATTTAAAAAAAAAAAATCAAGCAAGCTAGGACAAAACTTCCCTCTCTGCAAAACCTCAGTGAGATCAAATGTTCAGACAGAGTAATCACAATGACAAGATTTTTTGGCTATGAAGCACAGCATCACTAAGGCTGGAAAAGACCTCCAAGATTGTTGAGTATGTCTTATGAAGAACAGGTAGCTTGCACCAATTTTTTAGCACCACCCAAAAGTGGATGTGAACTTGCATTAGAACCAAGTTCTGGGCTGCAGAAATGTTTTATCTCTGGAGCTGCTGGTTCTGACCAGGCTAGAGGTGCAGGACTGGATGGATGCCTGATCCCTATTATATGGCTGTTGCTGTTTCCTGTGTTTTTCTGACTTCACTTACAGCAGAATTGGGATAAAAATGAGCTCTTTTGAAAAATCTGATTCTATATAAAGCATATGCATGTTATAGCAAAATCAAAGTAATTTGCAAATGCCTCTCAACTCACAAGCCTTTAGAATACATGATACCTGGGGACAATGAACACACACCTGTAACAGACTTGGCTGAAAAGAGTTTTAAGTGCTCTTTGTTATTGCTAAGCATTCAAGATTGTTAAAATTTTCTTAGTGAACTCTTTGCATAGATACCAATAATTTGGTGTTGTGTTTGGTAGTGGTGGTGTTTGTAATTTCTTTGTTATTGATGGCAGTAAGTAAGTTGACAATCAGAGGTTTTAATAGGTGCAATAATTTAAGCATTTGTTTAGTTTCTGAGTGACTTGGCAGAGCATGGTGGGTGGCTGTGTGTGTGCCAGCTTGCTGCAGTGCATGCTGGTGCTGACCAAAGAGGCTGCTGGAAGCAGAGCTTCCCCAGGAGCACGGACACCTCATGGGCACATGCAGCTGGACAATGTCCTGCTTGTGTCAGGACTGCTTCACCCCTCAGACAGGAGCTGTGGAAAACTGCTTTTCTCCTGTGATTTGCATTGTGATTGCAATTTCTGGGATTTTAAATAGATTTAGCTCAGCCCATTATTCTCAAGTGTCTGGACTTCTTACTAGAGACACGATGCATTCAAAAGCTCATGGCATTAACTCAGGAGTTTGGATAAACTGAGTGTCTTCAGAGATATCTCTGCAGCTCCTGAACAGGTGCCTTCTCTTAAAGGCACTGCTTGAACATTAAACAGCTTTGAATGTTTAACCTCTAAAACAAAGTGCTCATTTCCAAGTGGTTGCTGTAGACAGAAGTTACAGTTCAATAGTGAACACTGCTGGCCACAGTAATTTTTTTTCCATAAATACATATCTTCCTTATAAATTATAGCATATATGTTTGAATATTTTGCTCCTGTTGGTGCTGTAGAGAAATTTGAAGTGACGTTATTTCAATCTTTTTCTATAAAAGCATTGATGGTGGAACAGCATTAAGATAAGGTTTTTTGGGCAAGGATTTTTCAGGCAGTGACGGGCAAGAGCAGCTCTGAAAAGAGTTCAATCAAAAATTGATGTGAAAGTTGCCAGTCAAGAACAGAGACTTGTCAGCAATACATATATAGTGGGCTCTGGAGAGTCAAATAAAGTGCTTTTTTGGCCACAAACCTGCAGAAGCTCTGAGTAGGTCTTGGACACCAACTGCCCACAGTCTGGGCAGTGTGTAGGTACCTGCAGATTAGCCCTGCAATCACTCCCAGGCCTCTGTCACACAGGAAGAACTAATGAGAGGGGGGAATTTCTCAGATTTCTTTCTATTTAGATAGCAGTTCATTTATTCAAACTTCTGGAAGGTAAGTTCATGCTGAGTGACCTTACTTAATTTTTTCCATTGTGAATAGTGCCATTGCTTCAATGAAGGCCTGTTTCAAAATGAGAGCTGTTTAAAGGTCAGACATAGTTTACAGCATCATTATTCTCTTCATGTGCTCATTCTTTGGGAAGTACATTCAGACACCTGATTGTTGAAAAAATATTTTTGCAAGGCAAAAGCTCCTTTTCTACGTGCTAGAAGTGTTAGTTTTGAACTCGAGCAAAATATGCCATCTTACTAAGGCTGCAGAGTGATGTGTCAAAAACCAGATAAGATTAGTACTTTTTGTGCACTCTGATTTGATAAAGCCCATTTTCCTTTTGGAGGTACCTTTCTTGGCCTCCTGCCCCTATTCCTCAAACAAAAGTCTTTAGCTACACATAGCTTACTAGCTTAAGTACACTTTCAAAATGGTAATTTAAGAGCCCTGTACAGCCAAAATAGCTCTGTTCCGGAACGACTCACAGCATGGTCTTTAAAACAGAACACCCAGCCACTAAACTGTTCTGTGTCACCTCAAAACATCTGCTGGAAAACAAGGCTATAATAGATACATTGTTCTCAGATCCTTTTTTCTTTTTTTGTTAAGTCCTATTAAGTAGCCAGTATTTCATTTCAGTAAAATAGGGCCCTTTTCTCCTGAAGCAGGAAAAACTTTCCTTCTACAAGGATAATTCTGTATGCGTGCGTGCCAGTTCTTTCCTTTACATCTTTTCTTTTAGAGTTTCCAGTTAAGAGCTATTCTAACTCAAACAGGGGCTGTTTACTCCTCTTGGATGTTTCTTTCCCACCGTGCCTATGGCTCCCTCCTTTGCTCCCATTCCCTGTGCTGCTGCCTCACTGCCTAAAAGGGGCAGCGTTCACACGGGGGGCTGTGGTGCATTTTCCCTTTGCTCTTTGCAGCATCACGCAAAATGTTTGCTGCTCTTTGGGTTCTGTTCTGCATCCACAGCTCTCAAAACAAGTAATGTGCATTCTTCCTACAAACATAACCTCTTTTGTGGTCCACGGGACAACACTGTCCTAAGGGGAGATGTCCAGATCAGCTGGGTATTTACACTACAGCACTGGCTTCCATCCATGGTTCCCCTTCCCTCTTTCCTCAACAACAGCATGTGAAACAAGATGAAGTATGCTCACAAGGAAGATTGGTAGTTGCTTTTAGGTCTACAGGTCTAGAAATTTAGAAGATACAAATAGAAGCTATAGGTAGCTCTGAGATTCAGAGAGCTCATAACCTGAGAGGACCCTGTGGAGGTAGTGGGCTGAGAAGGAATCTCCTGAGGCCGTTCTCTTTATTCATCCTTTGATCAAGAGTGCTTGCCTCTGAAATGGCAAAGTTTAAAGACTGCCTACAAAAGCATCTGCTATGAGCTGTAGTATGTCTGTATCTGTAGGCAAACTGGAAACAACATTTCCTCTGCCAGATGAACTTTCGGACAGTTACATTTTGATCAGACTGGGGAAGGAAAAAAGGAACACTGAGTTATGAAAAACACTTTTATTAAAATAATAATAAAAAAAAATCTGTTTCAAGTTAACTGCATTCCATTTAAAGTATAGCCCATAATACCGACCTACCAGTCAGGTTTAAAGTAAATAGCAAGCAAAATAACTTGATGTAATTTGATGAGTAATAATTTTACTTTAATTCACATCATCGTGTCAACTCTTCCTGTTCCAAAACAACTGACTACTGACTTCTTAAATTTAGATGTGGGGATCTTTCAAACATGTAATGAAATAAAAACACTTCATAAGGAAGGCAACACATTCATCTAATTATAACTGTGATATGAAAAATGTTAAGATTCTTAAAACCCTCTTCTGTATTTGATAATGAAATTTGTGTGGGGAAATATATATTGCAGGTCTGCCATTATAGTAATAAAGTATGGATGTTTTTTATGAATTTTGACGAATTTTGGGGTGAACAAAAGATCACATAAAGCAGCATAAGATACTACAGTTAAATACTCCTTGCCTTTTGGTCTTTAATTATTTTACAAGAGTTTGATCCTCACAGAGTTGTGTATCCGTGTAGGAGAACCAGTCTCTTCAAAAGACTTGAAGCTGATTGTGTGCATTACAAGGCAGTCCAACGACATAAACTGATGCTTTCATGTGCTTTCTTTCAAAATAGCTGTAGTGGTATTTGTAGCAAAAGATAACTTTAGTTTATATCCAGCTTTTGTCTGATATGTGGATGTGGCTGAGATTTTATTTCCTTTTCAATCCGGGACTTCCAACAAAACAACTGTAGTATAAACCTCATGTTTTTTGTCTCCACTTTTATTTTGTATACCCACAAAGTTTTATAGGGTGGAACTGGAACTGTGGCACCAAACAATGTGCAAAATTTCAGAGGCACCTGTGGTCACTTGAACTGCATTTTCTTTGTGCTTTTATCTTGACAACAAATACTCTTTGTATAGGGGCATTCTTTTCCTGGAATTTGCTCGTGTGCCTAAATATGTGAATTTATCCACTTGGGTTCCTTGGGAACTGATTCTTCTAGTGCAGAATGCCAGTGTGGACCCAGTTTCACACCTGGCTTGGCAGGGTGTCATTTTAGGTGCTGGAGTTTCCTCCTGGCTCTGTTTGGTGACTGATGTTACCAACCACACGTGGTCACTTGAGGTTCATGACTTGGTGTTTTGCTCTTCCCCGGGCATCTTCCTGTGAAGGAGAGGGAAGGAAGAGAGAGAGCAGGTCTCTATGCTGGGATAGAGACCTGCAGGGATGGAGCCCACTGTTATTTCATGGTCCCCTGCTCATGGCTGTTGTGGGAAGGGCATGGGAGCCTGTGTAATGTCTCTGTATGTTTGCTGACTGGAAGGATTACTCTCTCTCCTTTACTTTCATTTTAGGGGAGAATCTCCCCCTTGGACTTGTGCTGGAGTCTTTTTATGATCCCTCCCCCTTCACATGCTGCTGCCTGCATGATCTCTACACCTTGATGCCTTGGGAATGGCCTCTTTCTCCATTTTCCTTCTATAAGACAGGCTGAAACTGCTTCAGTTACCAATCCTTATCACACTGGACAATGAAAATTGCCTTTAAGTGAATACACTTAAAGGTCCCTTAGATTTTCTATTGCCATTGTAGAAAAAATAAATATATATATACATATATATAGATGAACAGCTTCAAAATGTGGCATATTAACTAAATTATAGAGACATTTGTCCATAATATCTTACTGTGAAAATTTCCAAAGAATGCAGCCCAGATCTCATCCTTTCTGTAGCCAGAGTTGCACTTATTTTCTTAGCACTGTTTTTGTTCCCAAAATGTGTGTTTATTAGAAATAGGTAACAGAAAGCAAGGTCATGTTGTGCCAAAGGATTCTTCTAAATGTGATGTGTTTTTGCTTCAGGAACTTTAGCTGTACAAATATTTCTGTGGGTTTGGGAAGGGAACTAGTTGTTTCCTCTGAGGTATCACTACAAGTATTTTGAGGCTAAATCCTTGTCTCTGCTGGGACACTAGAGCCTGGCTGGGATACAGGTGAGCTTGGCGCTTGAAGCCCAGATCCTGACCAGACAGAGAGACTGCACACAGGGAGGCCAGGCCAGGCCAGTGGCAGAACAAATTACTAATGACACCTAAAGGAGGAAAAGCAATCTGGAAAGCATCACTGTTGGTTCATGATTTGCCTGCCACGCTTACAAAACATCAGATATTTCATGAAGTTTTCACTGACTGTTTGACAAAGCAGGATCCAAGCTGACAGCACAGAGACTGTTCTTTTGATCATTGATATTGCAGAGAACGGGGAGTGAGAGAAAAGAAAAAGACAGAAAATTAATTCTAACTAATAACTGAGAGGTATTTTGGTTAAAAAACCCCTTAAACTGGCTCTGCAGAAGAGTGACCTCTTTTAGGTTCCCCTGTTTTCCCACTGGGCCCTGAGCAGGCACAGATTCAACTTTTCCTGTGAGAAGAGAGTACGGCACCATTCTCCTCCCTGAGAGCCCTGGGCTGGAAACAACAACACTGCTCCTTGTCCTGTGCAAGG
This sequence comes from Serinus canaria, assembly GCF_022539315.1. Taxonomy (NCBI): domain Eukaryota; kingdom Metazoa; phylum Chordata; class Aves; order Passeriformes; family Fringillidae; genus Serinus; species Serinus canaria. Next base: position 35,261,680 of record NC_066319.1, on the reverse strand, counting down.
CTAGGGTGACAGACAGATGCCTCCCCTGGGGAGAAGTGTGATCTGCAGAAACATCAGAAAGCTGGTGGTCTGCTCAGTGAAGACGTGTACAAATTCCCTGTAAGAATTTCAGAACAGTCCCACAGCATAATGTGAGGGGTTTTCCTCCCTGCTCTCCTTCAGACTGTCACTTACCTCTCGTGTGAGAAAGGGGATTTCCAGCCTGACAGAGGTATAAATCCCACAGAAGGTAGATCTATATAGTTTCCTTCCCTGTGCTGTAGTGTTTATCTTCACACTGTTTGCTTTCAAAGAGCTCATCAAAGCATGATCCCAGAGAGGGAAAGCCAAAGCTTTTCTCCCTGGGAAGACAGAAAATATCCTCAGTACTGAAGCATTTAGGAGTAGGTATCTTTTCTCTCAATCCCCAATTCAAACAATATCTGAATGGGGCCATGGCTGATTAGTTACCTGTGGGAATGGACTCATGTTCCAGTTCAAGGGTGAATTTACATCCCAGCTGGAGCTCAGCAGTTCAGCTGTCAACAATCCCAGGAAAATGAAGGAAAAGGCATCCTCTGAGATGACTGGAACATACTGGTAAGGGAATCTGAAGAAAAAATTGCACCACCTGTGTTTCACTTCTTTGACATATAAAAAGAGAGGGTTTATCTCAGTGCTACCAAAACTGGTAATACAATTAGCTTTACTATTACACAAGCTCTAGATGAAAAAAGTGTGCTTGCCTGTGAAACATTTTGTGTCATAAGCCATCACCTCTCCCCCTCATTTTTTTGGTTTTGTGACCTCATCTGAGGGTCTTTGCTATGGACACAAGAACATGCTGCATAAAAGAATGAACAAACCAAGTAGGAAGACACTGATCCCAAGGGATTTGTAGATGGAAGAAAATGTTGACCTTATTCAATCTATTTCATATGATGCATATTGTGGTATAGAAAAAGTGAACAAACATAGATATTTGCACTTGAAACAGATTAAATATATATGTGTTGATTTATGGCTTAAAAAGCCTTTTGAGAACACATATCAGATTGAATGTAATAAATGCTTCAGAACAGACCTCCCATTGTCATTTGGCAACTTATACAACATACTGCAATTATTCCCCTGGTTTAGAGATGCAGGAAGAGCCCAGGAAGCTTTGCCATTGTAGCTGAATGTACAAATGGTCCTAGGTAATCTCAGGGAGTAAACTAAACAGCTCAATTAAATCTAACTCACAAGAAATTACTTGACCTGACCTGTGTAATTTTACTCTGCAAAACGAAATAGGAACAATCCTATTATTTGTTAAAACTATATCTTCAGTATGATTTGAAAGCCTTGGAAAGTCTACATGTAAAGAGAAGATAAAAAAAATATTTGGGGAAGGGGAAAAAGGTGGGGGAATGGTTTTAGCTGTAGGAAACACTGTGGAGAACTGTACTCCTGTCAGAAATTACTGAAAGAATCCACACCAGTTACTGTTAAGGAAAGCTACATACACCTTCTAGGACTTAATTTTCATCCATTGATTTTCATCCATTGATTTTCATGCTACCTGCATAATACAAGTAAGAATACAGAGCAGTAAATGAGTTGTATTACCTGTCTATGCTGAGGTGCTGAAACCAATTTTCCGTAAAAGCAGTACGCCTTTGATCTATCCCTTTTGATTTGCCAGAAATAGGAATGCACACATGAGACAGGGAGACTGAAATAGGACATGGAATGGATAGTTCTGAGGCTTTTGGGCAGATGAATCTGGTTTCACAGGATAAAGATCATTCTTCCATTACTAAATCAAGTCAACCTATGTAATTATGAGGAGCTGGAATAACATTTTAGGAATATAAAATCTAGTGCTGCTTGGTTTACATAAGGGGAAAGACATGAGCAGAGAAAGGGAAATATACAAATTTATAATTAGAATTTGAAATTCCGGAGGCAACTGAACTACCTAATGGTTTATAATTGTAGAAAAAAAATATGATGCATTGGTGGATTCAGTATGCAGGTTTTGTATAGTGGTGAAGGATGGTATGTGTTGCAGTGACATGTGACCATATTACGGAGCAGAACGTATCTGAATGTTGCTGAAAACAACTGCAACTGCTGCACAGAATGGGGTTACTAAGCCACTTCCAAGCAAAACAGAAGAGGATCAATTAATCTACTGATTCACAGTAAGAAATATTAACATCTTGTCTGATCTCTGAAGCTACACAGAATTCACTGACACTGTGGCTAACTTTTCTGCACCACTAGAACACTGGCCAGGCTTGGCTTTCTCTGAGCCAGAGCCATCTGTCAGCAACAAATCACAACTAATGAAGGATCCAAACAAAGAGAGGGAGTGGGTGTCTCCACTGTCAGTAAAGAAGGGATAAGATGTTCCAGCCCAACACCTTTTATTTCAGATCACAAGAACGCAGTTGTGGTAGTTTTGAAGTAAGCTCCCATGTACCCTCTTATTAAACTTTTTACCTCTTAAATCTCACAGCATTGCTCTTGCCAACACACTGATTAAGCAATTCCATTTTGGAGTATGTGATTTAAGTGAAAAGAGAAATGCTGCCCTTTTTTCACCTTTAGTCCTGAAGCCATGCATGCACAGCTAGGTTGGCTCTGTAACTGTGACTGATAGCAGTGTTCTTATTCTCTGTAGAACCTATGGGTTTTGGGAAAAACTGGCTATTTTATATTCCATTCAGATTGATGGAAGCACCATCAATCAATAGCAAAATTTACTTCTAGCCTAAGAAAGATTCCTATCTGATTTGCATCCGAGAGTATCACACAAATAAGGCCATTCAAATGAAGTGCTGGTCTCCAGAAGCTTCTTTCCTTTATTCTGATCTAATTTTTTATGGTTACTTTCTTAGAGTGTCTAATTCTGAAAAACCAGAATTTTCACTGAATTCACCATTAAGTCACTAAATATCCACGTAAATATTCTAAAACCTTCAAATTAAAACAGGAAAGCAAGCAAAGGGCTGTAATTTCAAAATGTGCATGTATTCTGAAGTATGCGCAACTGTTTATCAGATTTTTCCATAGCTCCTGAAAGATCGATTGTGAATTTTCCACAGCACACTAATTTGCTAATTTTCTTCCTGAGAACAGGTACAGCACTTGACACTCATCATTGTGCTGTCTTTACTTACCTAAATGGGAAAGTAGCTACCAAAAGAATTGCTTGTCCTGAGATGCAGAAGCTGGAGCTGCTGTGCCAGAAGCTGGCACTGCTGTTGATGCCTCACCAGCTGGCCCTGTCAGAGCTTTATCAACAGAGAAGGGGCTGGAAAAGTTCCAAACCTCACTGGTCTTCCATGCAGCACCTAAAATATTTATTAGCAATATGAATGCTGTAATTTCATTTAAAAGACTCACTGAGCCTGTCATAACCCCTCCTTCAAGCACAGGCCTTTAAGGGACCTTTGAAGACACGAAGGGCACTGCGGCAGCTGTAAATTGAAGCAGCTTACCAAAGAGAGAGCTTATTTTTAACATTGTTTGCCTCTAGATTAACCACAGACTTCTTGTACAACCTTCCACATTCCTAAATCCAGAGGTACTTGGGAAAAAGAGCCACGAAACAAAAACTTGCACGCCATAGTTCAGGTTACATTAGCAAGGAAGAAGCATGAGGCATGCGCACTGTTACAGGGACAGAGCAGTAATGCACAACTTAAAGGTCACAGAGAACTTCAGGACTACTACTACAACTACACCAGAAAATTATTTTGGAGATGAAGGAGAAGAGGGTTTGAAGTACAAAAATTGCATTTTTTTTTTTAAAAAAACCTGAACCCCAAACTGACCAGTGCCTGCTCCCATAGCAGAGCCACAGATCCAGTTATAAAGCCGGGCACGAATGAAACCTGTCTCCAGAGTCACTAAAGATGGAAAACAGATTTTTGAATCTAGCCACCAAAGTAAATTCTTCTATCTTTACACAGTTTACTGCAAAAGCAAATTCTGTAAGCTGGGGTTTAGGAGTGCTTCTCGCTCAAGTGAACAGTGCCAAGATCTGGACAAAAACCAAGTGGCAGATTTTTCATAAACTGGTTGTCAGCTGCAAGGTTAAAACTCTCTGCACAGGAAGCACAGTTGAGGAGGGATTATTTCAAGAGCCTGGAACAAACTCCCACAAGAAGTGATAAACACTTTAAATGTAATTTTCTTTTCCTGACACATCTGGCCTTGTTTTTGCTAACAAATATAGCATATATATATGTGTGTGTATATATATATATATATAATTAGAATAACAAATTGCATTTGACAGTGAATCCTTGCTTATTGAAATCTGGGACAGTGTTCACATGCAACAACTACAATGAACACCATAGTAAATATATTTATTGACTCAGCAAAATTACAAATTTATAAGCAGTATTGTGGAGTAGATTAACAGAGATAATTAAATAACATTATTACTTTTTAATAACATGGTCTAGATTATGCATATTATTCTTGTGATACTTTTAAGGAATAGATCAACTGTATTTCTTGTACAGATGTTCTGAAAAACAATCTAATTGAGGAAAGGGCATTGTTTAGTGCAAAACTAACATTCAACACTAAAAAACAGTGCAAAAAGTAATACTGAAAAATTTACAGTAAACCAGTAATTCTCAGTTTGCTAATAAACCCACAAGAAATGTTTTCACTTTTTGAGTGTGTTAGGCCTTGCTTTGAAGTAGTATTATTGCTTCACCAGTAGCTGTTTCCAGAGAGGAGGTTTCTAAAGACAGAGACCCCCACTTATAAAAAAGAATTTGTTATGTTCTTTGATAAGTAATGAAAATTCTCCAGAATTATCATTACCAGATTCTTTAAACTATTAAACTGCCCCTACTTAATGGAACTGTTAAAAACAGTATTTTAAATATGAGCTGATACAACTTAAGAGCTGTTTTGTGAGTATGACTTGGGTTCTTCCCAAACATAACAGTCAAAGTAGTTACAATAAAAACTGCAGAAGAAAATTATTAAAGATTTCAGTTTTACAGTTTGAAATTGACTGTTGGCAAGCAATTTTCTCTTAACCTTAAAAGAAAAGCTAAATTACAGTACCAGAAACTTGTACTGAAGGTATCTTCCAGTACTGAAGGTATCTTTTGACCATAATGCAAAAACTGCACAAATCAAATTACTTTGGTAAAATAAAAGGGTAAGAACTAGAAGTAGTTCTCTTACACTAAGGCTCTTTGTCTGTTGTCCTGAAAGGCAGTTCTGCTCTTTTGAATTTTGTTAAATAAAGATATTCTGACTTTTAAGAAGACTATAACTCCTAAAGACAGACTTGACCTTTTCTTAGAGCTATTGCCCTTCTTACCACATCAGAAACTTACATATAAGACCTTGAAAATGCCATATTTTCAGCCAGTTCTGTCACATACCATAGCTAGTACTGCAATAAAAATGCAATAATAGTGAAACTGACCTCCACCAAAAACACAGTAGGTTTTAAGTTTTATTTCTGAAATGCTGATATACACCGTATTAATTACAGATTTTTTTTTAAAGTTATCATATTAATGAAACGGGTTTAAGTTTTAATATAATGACAAAATTAAAGATATGAAGATATCTGAATGCTGTAACAATTCTCTGTTGTCACGTTTCCATCCAGGTAATGGTGTTTCAGTCTTATTTCTGGCCAAGTTGGGACAGCTAAACACAAAGAGAAAAAAGTCATTAGATTGCTAATCTTATTCTTTCAGTCAAACAAATACCCAGTTCATACAGCAAATATTTCTGTCTTATATGCTTTGTTTGTCTCTGAGAACCAAATGTATTCTGGTGACAGAATATTTAATTCATAACCTCAGAGGAGAAGGCCTGAGCTTCAAATTTTCATGAATGTATCTCATGAGGTACAGTGTACACAGTCAAGACAAAAAAAAAAGTTAATTAAGCTGAATGAGGAGGTAAAAGCCAGCAAGTACCATCTGTCTCCTTGAAGTGCAGCAAGAATTAATTTAAAATGCAGTTTTGAATAACAACTTACTCTCGTCTTAGGAGGACATAAAACCATGGGTGGTGACAGCTACTGGAAGGGCTGCTACTTGCTGACCACCATGAATAATTTTTATTTTTTATTGGAATGAGGCATAGAGAAATAATGATGTTTTCAACAGCACTAAAAGACAGAGTTTAGTACAGGTATGGACATCATGCTCCCACCAGGCCAGTACTTTTATATCTATATATCATTTATAAACCAGGACAAAAGTTTAAACACCTTGTAACTTGAAAAAGTTGCAAGAAAACCCTAGAAAGAGATGCCATTTGTGAAAGTTCCAAGAACTGACTCAATTTTTTTCAGTAGGATTAAGACAATTACTATGAACTTGTTTACCTGCATTACCTGTGTGAACTCACACTGATAACAGGTCTTCAACAGCTAATTAAAAATAATGACTTTAAAACCCCACTTCAAACAAATAAAAAAAAGGAAACATGCATTAATCTTTCGCAGATTATTTTGGGTTTTCTTCAGTAAAAATCCATGGAGATGTAGAGTTAGATAAAGAGTAAATATTATAGAAGTTATCAAAGTTATCTACCTGTTTTATAAACTGTGTGGCATTAAAAAGTTCACTGCAGCCATACAGGACATGTTTGCCTTGTTTACCCTAAAAAAGAAAAGTCCATAGGAAATCAGTTGCTTCACAGAATAGTAGAGGATTATCAAGCAGTACTTTTTAAAGCATCTACAAAGGAAAATTACAGGATCTACTAAGTTCTTTTGCACACAACAGTGTGCTAGCCTCCTCTTGGAGGCTCCTATGCTTTGCAATTTTGATGACACATTTTCAGCATGTTGAATTGAACTTGGACAATACATTTATTTTAAGGCACAATCTACCTCAATGACAGTATAAATATTTGCTTTTTGACATTGTGAGATAGTTTATTCTAGCACAGAACTACAAATAATTGGATTTGAAGGTTTCTCTTAATTCTTCCACAAAAAAATCCCAGAATGTCAAAGCTGAATGAACATTACTTCCTGTTTCAGAAAGTTTTAAAATACTTTCTCTGTGCTTTCAGGGGCAAACTGGCAAAACAGATAGTGCTTAGAAAAATAAAGCCATGAATAAAATCTCTGTGGTATCTGCTTGCAAGAACAGAGCTGTTGATTTTTCTCTTTTTTATTCTGGAGGAAGACTGATTGAATTTGAGAATAATTAATAAGCTACATCTGTGGAAACAATAGATGCTGAAAGTCTACCACATGGAAAAGCAAATTTTGTTGGATAAGACTGTAAGTGTCACCTGGGAGAGGCACACGGGATTCCAGGTGGTGGGAAGGAAAATTATTGTTTGCATTAACTTTCCTTGTTTTTTCAAGAGCAAAGGGCTAAGTGGAATAAAGGTGAGGGAGTCCTCCTCCTTGGGAGGTCATGTTCCACTGCTCAAGGACACAGTTTGAGTGGAGAAACATACAGCACACTTCAGCTGTGACAACTGGGATGAAAAACCTCTGTTCACAGCTTCCAGAAGAAGAAAAAGTATTTTCAACTTCTGACTCTCCTAAGGTCTAACATTACCATTTCCAGAGTTTTCAGCTCCTTCTGTTTGACAAATGACCTCCTGTTTGCCCTCTTATTCCTCTGAAACTTCAGCTTCCTGACACTTTGTATGAAGTGCTGAGTGTTTAATCTGTCACCACTCTAGAGCCCTGTATTCACACATACACAGCAGACCCCAGCTCTGTCAGTATGCAGTTACAACCAGTGAAGTGAACTAACTTCTAGGGGATTCAGAAGATTTTTTTAAATAGGAAGTAACAAATAGCCATCCTCTTGGGCACCTTTTGGATTGATTTAGTAGCTAAAGAGGCTTTGGGTAGACTAAGGAGCAAGCTAAATGTCTGCCAATAGACTCTGCCACAGGCAGATGCCTCACTGAATTGGTTATTGAGGATAGTGATGAGTGCTAAGCCAAACATAAATGATTTCTTAATTTACATTTCTCTTCCTATCCTTTCCTCTATCCAGACAAGCTCTGTTTCAAAATGGCTGCCTGTCAGAGGGAGAAACTCAGCACACACACTCTGACTTTGCACTCTTCAAAATTTACCTGGACATCAAACTCTCATGTGCTTTGCAGAATAACTGTTTTTCAATGACTAATGCTCCATATCTAATTTATGTGTGAAAAGCCTCAATCCAGTCTACCAGAGGGCAGGACAACTGCACCAGGAACAAGGTTAAGATCAGGAAGAACGAATGGAGTGCTGCTGCTGTTAAATAATTTATTACCTTCTTCAGAATTTTACTAAGGTTACTTCAGCATTTTTTTTAATCCCTGGAAAGTGCTTGAATACCACTCCTGCCTCTCAGGAACTGTAATGGTTTAGTTATTTTTCTCCATCCACTGATTTTTGGTATACATGTGTTCTGCTAGTCTGGCCAGTTGGAACCAGAGAAATTACATCTGTTACACCAGCATTACATAGGTGATTACATATTTTCTTACTTGTGAATAAGGCACCTTGTATGATTTCTACACAGAATTAAATGATGCAGTTTAACAAGAATGAGTTTCTATTAACTCAGCAGGGAAAACTTCTAACTGTGGGTAAGTAATAAATGCTTTGATATTGGTGCCAATCTGGTATTTGCTCTAACAGCATAGTATTTGCATTATGTTGGTTTCTGAAACAACATACTTTATGCTCAAATAAGATTGTCATACAATAAAATGCTGTTATCTGCTGGTCTGAGATTGAACTGACTCCATATTGCAAAGTTGCATGCAAAAAAGCACTGGGTATCTCAATTGCAAGATTTCTGAAAACTAGAGAATTCTCAGCAGTTCTTTACCTTGAAGGTTATGATATGCTACAGCTGCTTTATTTAACACCAGCACATGAAAACTACTAACACAACTCTGAAACAGGTTAGTTCAGTTTGCTACATCTGCTGACAGTTTTCAACCACGTTGGTGTGTATGAACACGAAATAAAACAGAATGCAGTTTATTTACTCAACTCCAAAGGGCAACACGAGCAAAATACCAGAAACAGTAAGTCTTTGTTGGTCTGAATTAGTAACCCACAATTTCTACTGATTTCTTACATTCCTTTTTTCCCAGACTCTGTGTAGAATAAGAAAGTCAAGGCTAATTTCATAGACTTGGTCTTCAAAATACCAAATATTGCAGAAAACATGCTCTATCTGGTTTCTATCAGTAAGTTAAGGACTACAACTGACAGAAGTACACATACCTTAATGTAGTCAATAAGATTTTGATATTCAATATAGTTGCCTCCTCCAACTACAAACACTATGGCCTAAAAAGCAACAGACATACTATTAGAGTATGCATTCAAGTTCTTAAAATTGAAGTAGTGATATAGCAGATAATTAACCTACAAAAAAAAATCATCACAATCACACTGTGTTCTTTTAAGAACTGGATACAGAAGAACTGCTTCCTATCTGAAAGAAGATACCTGAAGTTTTGGTAGGATGCAGAATAGCAAGCTGAGAGCTTTTAACATGTCATTCTCTTCTATTAAGACACACTTGACACATATACAGTTTCAACATGTTCCTTTTTTTGTCCAGAGATGTCTCCAATGACTACAGGAAGAGTTAAAATATCTCCACGGATGTTTATCTGGGCCATAAATAAAATACTTCTATCATAAAGAAATATAATTTCTAATCATTTTTTCTCTTGCCACCTATGACCGGTAATAATTTCTAATATTACAGGTAAGAGCCATCAGTATTTTCTGGGCTGTGTTTAAAGGAGAATTTGTGTATAGAAAAAGGAGACTTAATAGTTGTATTATTGTTGTTTACATTCATTATCCAAAATTGTTTGACCGTACTATATGAATTTTATAAAGATTTTATCTTATTCCTGACATTTTTGGTAGGGCTATCTGTAGCCATATATATATCTGGGATACCACATGGTATTTCTTTTGTTCCTGAGGATAATTAGGACATTTCATAAAAATCTGAAACATTTGTATACTGCCAAGGAAAATATTTTGCTTATGAAACTTTGTAGTAATCAGGTAAGACTTTTTCTATTGGTAAATATTTACATTAAAAATACTGAAAGTCACAGGCACTTGTATGAAATGATAACATTCATTATTTTGCTTTTTTTCCTTTAACTGCAGAGACTCTTTAACATAGTCATGTACATCAATGCTGTTGTTTAGGGCTAGACAAAGGATTAAACCTAGAGAGCATTCTGAAAATCTGGTCTAAAAATGAAGGACTTAAACTGCTCACTCAATTATGATATTAGTAAATCCCTGTAATTACCTTCAGGAAAATTTTCTACTTTTTTTCCTCCAGTATTAGTTAATACTTACATAGTCCTTTGAAGATGAAAAGCTACAGAATAACAGCTAATTATAATTAATACTAGATATAATTAGTCTAAGTGGTTTTTTTGCAAATAAGACCTCTCATTTTCTTAATCATGATCATCAAAAATTACCGTACTCAGGATTTATTTATTTTTAACACATGAACATTGAAAAATATTTCTATGTGACTTACCTCCTGGAATGGGTTTTTATTTCTTGGAACTGAGCTATAAAAAATACAGCAAAGATTTCATTACACATTAATAGAAATAAGCACAATAAGCATAATGTACCCATCATATGTAGGGACTATTATATAATATTAGACAAAAATATAAGATACAACAATAACTGCCTTTCTATTTGTTATGGAAAATCCTTCAATCTACAGGACTGAATACATGAGTAAATAGGAATTTTACTTCATCATTTCTAATGTTGCTCTTTGAATAATAAGCTTTATGACAACAATTCTTCCACAGGTTAAAAGCTCTAACTATAGAGCTGTTACCTAGCAGCAAATACAATGAGTTAAAAATGTGATCAGCATCAGCACAACTCATGGCACCTAGAAATCCCACCTCCTAGCATCTTAGCTGGGTAAGCAAGACAGTTTGCAGGGCCTGCACACACACTTAGTGATGCTTCCAAATCTCCAAAACTGCTACAGGCAGCAGGTATGCAGGATCAGAATGATAAAGGGAGGAAGAAGGAAATTACAATTTTGGGTGGTACAGACTCCTCCATATGCATACAAGGACAGGCAGCAGGTAGAGGGGAAGAAACCTCTTTTCCTGCATCACCTTGAAGCTTCAGGGGAAGGGGAGAGTGAAGAACAAGCTGTGAAGGGTCAGTCTGCCCTCCTGCCCTGTACTGGTCTGCAGCCCCAGGAAGTCAAATACATCTTATGTTCTAAAATACCTTAAAACCACTGAATTTTCCCCTTCAAATTACCTTTTCCCTTATTTCAAGACGTTTTCTCTGAGTGACCAAGAACAACTGAGTCAAAACAGATTCCAGCATATCAGAAAAACAGGTTTTAAAATGGAATGGCTATCTCTAATGTGTTGCTTTTTCTGTCAGGAATACTACAGTCTTCCCATAAATAGAACTGTTACCCCAATTCTGTCATTTTTTGAGTATGATACAACAAAATCCACACACATTTTGTGTCATCCTTTTAGAGGACAAAGCCAGTTTATACTTGAGGTAGGCTTTAAACAGGATAGAAAGAGTCTGTTTTGCTAGGACTGAATTATAGCAATGCAGTTACTACTCTATTTAAAACATAGTAAGTAGAAATGCCTGTATTTCTTAAAATGGGAGTAGATTAGAAAATAAAACCAGCCACTTTTAAATTAAATCCACTAATTATATTATTTTATATCACTATTTAGTCAAGAAAAGTAGCATATGTTTTTATTGTCTACAAAATATTTGAAGGGACAATTAGGCAAACCACTACATGAGTTTTGCTATCATGCCCAAATATGATTTAAGGAACATGAGTTCACATGCAAATCCCAAACCAGAAATTAAAAACTATTCCCTATGACAACTATTGCAGCTACACAGAATGCCATTTATGAACTGCTGTAAATGAATATTTCTATATTGTTTTAAGCAACATAAGAACAATACAGAGAGGGCAAAAAACTGAAAAAAATCCTTCGGCTTGAGCAAAACAAATCTTTGCATAAAATCTACCAAAAATGCTATAAAAGCATCACAAATCAGTGACCGTTGAAATCAAAATGAAATATAAAATACTAGTACTTTTCTCTTTGAAAACTTCAAAATTTGCTTATCTTTGAAATTATATAATCTGTAATACTTTACAATAAAATATACATATAATTTGAAATTTATGTCCTCTTACTTTTCATGTTTGAGAACTAAGCAGAGACAGAGTTTTCACGCATATAACTAAAACCAAGCCTGGATCTACTTTATCCACACTGATCCTGTAATAAAGTGGTGCAACCAAATGAGAGATTCTTTTCCCTTAGGTTCAATGACAGATATGTTTAGGAAGAATATAAAAATTAAGTATCTCCTCTGTTGCCAGGATATAAGATTAGGTGAGACTATCAGGCAATTATTAGCTCAAGATACAAAGCAAAAATCAAGATTTACAAACTTCTGATGTAATTCCACTTCCTCTCTTTTACTGGCAAAATAAACTACATCCAAGCCTCCCTTCATATACACATGAATATAAAATGTCTACCTACCTAAGCAAAAGTAAATGCAATCAAATTTTAGTATTCTTTTTTTTCAAACTTATTAACGAATTACTAAAGAAGGCTTGTATTAAAATCAAAATTGTAACTGTTTAAAAAGTGACAAGGAAATTTTGGTACACTATCCAATGACTATTTAACCTAACAGTGAAAACTCAGTGAAACAGTGAAAAGTTTCTATGAAACCAAGCAGTACAACTATGAAGAACTCTAACATTTATTATTGCTAAATATTAATGCACATTCCTGTGACTAATGTACATGTTAGCACTTATTTTTTTAGATTTTTTTTGCAGTGTTATAAAAATTTATCTGATTGATCCAAGTTCCCAGTTGTAAATTCCTTCAAGACCAACTGTCTTGATTTAGAATTAATGATCAGAATAATTACTTGTAGTCGGCAAGCAAAATAAAATAGATTTCTTAAGTTAGTCTCTTCATGGAGTAAAAGGAAAGAAGCAAAACTCACCTGTCACTGCCTCGCAGCATCTTGGGGTCAAAATACCGGTAGTCATCTGTCTCCTATTAAAAAGTATGTTTTAGCTCAAAAGATTGGAATTTTGGCTAATGAATTTTTGCTTGTATATATGACATTAAATGTTCAAACCAGTATCATTTCCCATCACATCATTCAGCATTCATTGTGGTGTCCACTAGCATTTAAAAAGTTTGTATATAACTGAACCAGTACAGAATAAACAACAGTGAGAAGCTATGAAGGGTGCTATTGAGCTTTTTATTTCTGGTTCACCTAAAATTGACTATCAAACACTTTCCAAAAAATACACTGGTTGCATAATAAATCCCAACAGAAAGACAGCATGCAGAAAGAAAAATTGTTACCAGCTTTAGAGGAACACCGATGGTTAGCAACAAACATGAACATTTTCCAGGTTATGGAGATCTGCTATTGATTTAACATTATAAAACAAAACACTTCTGTGGCAATGAGTGCTAAGGACAAGACAGATCAAAATCTGCTACTGTTATGTAACTTATCCTTCTCATGTCATGATTTATGACTACTATTAAACCAAAAATAAGCTATTGAAGAAGAAATGAGTTTCACAAAAATTTGAAAAGTCTCTCTAAACTACAGAAAAAAAAATTTCTTCACACAGAACACTGAGGCACTTCCAATGTTTTTATTGGCAACAAGCAGGATTTTTGCCAATTATTATGGATGAAAAACAAAAGTTCTTAGTAACTCCTTCTGACAACTTCTTGGCTTTCTCCTGTTTCTATACTACATTTTCAAGTGAAGTTTAGTTTGTTGATAAACGGCATGCAGAACTACAGTTGATTTTATCTGTGTGCTTACATGCAAAAACCTCTGACTTCTAGATTCTGTACAGCAGAAATAATACTTCTTGAGTAGTAGACAAATTATCTGGGGAATTTACTAAAGGTCACATAGCATAATTACCTCTAATATTAAAAAGTATTTAATATACATGTGGTGGTTACACACACACAAAATAAATCCATTTGATATTACAAACTTTTATATAATTACATAAAATAATTCTCTTATCCTGCAGTTTGGCTTTTAAAAAGAAGATAATTTAGATCTAATTTCCCACTGAATCTCTGTGAAATGCTTTTATATGCTCCACTGGGAATTTCAACTGCTGGAGTCTGCCAGCATTCATGATTTTGCAGCTTCATACCTAAAGGTGGTATGGTGACTCTGGGGTAAAGACAGCTGGGAATGTACAGATATTGAGAGACTAAAACTGAGAGGTATTTGAGAAACCTGTACCTGGGATAAAGAGATTCACTTTCTCTGCTTATTCGAGTGAATTACAGATTAATGACAGAAGTAAAAATCAGAGTTAATAAACATATTACAAACATTTACTCCTGAATGTATTACTGCTGTGTTTTTTCACTGTGGGCTTGTGTAAGTAGACACACAGGAAGTGGTAAAGCAATAGAAATGTGATAACCTAGGGGTTTTCCACTGTTGCTGTTTAAATACACTATTCCTGCTGAAATCAGTGCTGAGGGTGCAGGGAAAAGAAAGCCTAGTAGATTTTATTTTCTTTAAATAGCAAGTCTGCCAATAAAAACAAGTGTATAGCATTTTCCTTACACACAACTGAATTCGTGACTTCCCTAAGCAATTCCAGAAGAAAATAAATAGTTCTGAATGTATAAACTTATTTCAAATGAAAATGGAAAAAGACCTATGGAAATGTCATTGACTTTCAGCCTGTATTTGTTTTTTTGCAGAACCTAACAGGACCAATTTGGATTAGAATTTTTTTTTGTAATGCATGAAAGGTATATCCCTAAGTCTGAAAGGTACCATATCTGCTGAAAGGGACAGTATTAACCAAAATACAGCTTCATTAATATAAATCACAAATCAGATCTATCTACTTCTTGAGTCAATACAAATGTACACACTGTATTGACAGAGGCTAAACCACATGGTAAAGGTTCACTTTTCAAAGATTTCCCCCACTCAGTAATCAAACCATTTTCTAGAAGATCCTTAGAAGGATCTCCATAAGGCTATAGTAAATCATGATCAATTTCATAGATATGAATTAAAATTTATGTATACTTCTGTTTGTTTATAAAGATTCAATGTTTTAATCAACCTCTATTTAATGACACCAAAACAAAGCAACTATGTTTTAGTTTTATGAACAGAATATGCCTTTATTAAAATAGGATCTTAAAAGAAATTGCCTAAAATCGTGCTTTTAACAATAAATATTACTATTGAAAATACACACAAGTAACTGATTACTTTTAAGGTCATCAAGGAATGTTTCTGAATATGCTTTTCAAGAAAAGGTGTAACTGTAGTTAATCTAGAAAAATTAAAAAAGATATAAGATAGTATTATGGCCCCTAAGATCTGTTCTAGCTGTTCCTGCTTCTGAAAAACTTGGAAAGCATGGGTGGCATGGACTTATTTGTCCTTGCCAGAGAGACAAAAGAAACAGCAGAGACAACACCCAAAGTGATTTACAGACAACCCCACAGAGTTTTGCACAGGATATCATTCTAAACAGGTTTAAGATTTCAACTGACAATAACATATATTGAATGTTTGTGGTATAACTTGTATGTACATTTCACATATTTCTTTTATTGTTGCAGTTATAAAATCTAGAAAATAAATTATTTACATTCATGGTATATAATTGACTTCTCAATAATCTGCTGTAATTTTGCATTACACCTTTTATCTGTATGTACATTTCATACACTGATTACTGTGGTTAAGAAGATTTCTTGAACTATAAAGGAGACTTTTTTCTGTGTTGTAAAAAAATAAAATCTTGAACGTTTTTCCTCTCCCTTTGTGTTCTGCCTGCAGTGCAGTAGTTTTCTATTCTGGGAAACAGAAAAGGATCCCACACATCAGAAGATGAACAGAAGCCACAATGGTGTATTTCCACACATTGACCTTTTCCAGATACAATTTCACTTCTGTTGATAGTACAGCAAGTCTAAACACATTCCACACTGACTCTCTGGCTTGCTTCATTTAGCTGAACTTACTCCCAGACTTGCTGTCAGTTTTCCTGCAGGTTAGGAGAATCAGTCTTTAGGGATTGCCTGGTCTCCTATGACTCGAAAAGTGGCACTCCCTGTTCTGTGCCATGAGTATCTGTCTCTGCCATGGCAGTGGAACAGGAAGCTGCTGACTGACAGACTGGCCCAATCAGTGATTTTTTTAAGTGAGAAGATCAATGTTTTCTCTGAATTATCAAAGTGCTGGTAGCTGTTTTCTACTAAGTAAAATGTGAAAAAATCAACTAAAAAAAACCCCCTCATATGACTTGTAAACTTTTCTCAATCAACACCTAAACTTGTGGCCTAAGGAAGCTAGTGTTTATTTTAAAAAATATTGGTTTAATTTTTCACTTTTTTAAAAGTTATCTATAGTTTTAATTTCAGCTTTCTATGCTAAGTGTTCTGGGTGACCTCTGCTGGTTGACTAAATAAAGTTAGCCCTGTACATCTTTTCCAAGTCTTTCAAAGAGGAACAACAATCCACTAACTCTGGAAAACAGTGTCAATTCCTTTGTTTGTTAAGAGAAAGCAAATTATCTGCTAAGAATCACAGCATATATCAACTATGAAGTACAGTTTAGGAAAAGAAAGGATTACCTGCATGTTGATAATTTTCATACTTTACCATTAGTTTTCTCTCTGTACACACAGTTAATACATGCAGGTGAAAGTGGACTAAGAAGAATGTTTTAAATCTACTAATCAGGCCTACTTTTAGTTGTAAGTTCTAGCAAATGCCTTGACTGTGTAGCTAACACATAAGCAACTCAAAAATTTGTAACATTTAAATATCTGAGTAAATTTTCCCAGGAACAAGGCAAGAAGAGGAATTTTCTGACAAAAACCACCTCTGCTTGCAAACACAATGACTGAATCAGTAGTAAGATATTTTTCTCTACATAGCAAAGTTTCAAGATGTGAGAGATGTAATTTTCCCTAATACAACTCTCTCTAAATATTGCACTTCTGAAATTGTGCTCTTTAAGAAAACAATCACTTTGATGCAAAGAAAATTTCAGTCTATGGCTTAATGTAGAAATTTAGGAACAACAGAAGCTTAGTATAACACAAGTGCAATAGAAGCTCAGAATAGGAAAAATCTAAAAAATATTAGTTCCAATGAGACAAATAAATTGCCATTGTGTAGACTATTTTAATGAAAGAGGTCTTATTAAATAGTTACAAAAATCGTGCTATTCTTGAAATACAGCAAGATTGGATTTTTTCTATCATGAAAAAAATTAGCTTTAGCACATTATACATCACAGCCTCAAGATTTCATTTGCTCCACCTCTCTCTATATGAAGGCAATTGTACTCACAGGGTTTGACTTCATCTCCATAAGGTTGTCCAAAATGCGTGTGACTGGCAGATTCTGTAAAACATAATGTGAAACTGATGGAATGCTGAAAAGCTTACTAAGAACTATTCCCAGGCACCTCATTACTTATGGAAGAGGTTACAGAACATCTGAAATACTATTTTAAACAGTTTTCCTCACATGCTTTATAAAGGTTAAGCTTATTTATTATCACCTAAATTACTTTTCTGTAAAAAAAGGCAAATATCTGAGGTGCATAATGCCAGGGGATAAAGATAAGACATAAAGTGCAAAAAAAGTGTGAAGACAGAAACAGAGCTGTGTTTAGGTATTACCAACATATGCAGATGTGATCAAATATGCATTCTTATAAAAAATATGTTGCAGTTAAGGAAAGACTTTTAAAGCTGATGCTGATAATTGTGTGATTCTAAAAAAGAACTAATGTTGTCAAAGAAATGGGTAAAAAAAGCAACCCTGGCAACAAATTTTTGGATGACCTGCAAAGGAATAAACTGTGGTGAAATTCAAGATTACTGTTCCTTATTTAACACAGGAAATGTCAGCTGGGACAGAAGACCTGAATATTAAGGAGTTAAAACAACTTCAATTATAATAAACTGAGGGTGAGTTTACATAGCAACAGGATTGGAAATGAGTCTTGTTGACAGAATGTATCAAAAGAGGACATTCCAAAGGGTGATCTACGTATTACACTGGAAAACTGATGTGAATCCCTGAATTACTGAAGGAAAAATAAAAAGTTAGCTTTAATAGAAATGCCACAGACCTACATTAGGCTTAAAAATATGAGGAAGAAAGGCTTCCCATGTGGCTAACATAAAATACCTGGAGAAGAAATTAAAAGCCAGAAAGGCACATCCTGAAAACAAAGGAAATTGGTCTTTTGCTTCCTCAGAATGCAAAACAATGCAAGCCATTTTGTACAGAAAAACATTAACTCTTTAAAGCCACACATTTAAAGAAATGACAAAATGTTTAATGCAAGGAGAGGATGAAGTCTCCTGGAGACTATACTTGTTCTCTATTATAAATAACAGTTTATCTGAAGAGTTCTCATTTAACACACAGGCAAGCTGCATGTTTAAATTTTCCTCAGTCATATTTCATGATATACCACTGAGTTGTAACTCTGCAATGCAGCTTATCGTTCTAGTCACAGTGAAATTCCTGCAGAATTAACTTCATTAACTGCCCTACAAATCTGCGACCCCAGTTTTAAACTTTTCTGTGACAGCTGATACCTTTCATGGATAAATTATGTGTATAACAGCCTGAATAAACAAACAATGACAATGATAAGATTAAGTAGGTCAAAAGGACAAACCTTTAGTTTTCATTTTATTTAGTTCTAATAAGTTGTATTTCTAATTTGAATTCTGACTCTTCAACTGAATTATAATATAACAAATTATCTTTTTTTTTCAGAAATCCTGATGTGAGAATACTACAGAATTAAGATTTTAAACTGTAAATAAATATTTATTTATTGCCATCTAATGAAATTACATATTGGGAAAATAATGTATCCTCTGTAAGAAGGAGGAACCCCAATTCAACATACCAGCTGCAAGTTATACAACCAGTTTCTTTTTTTTGTTGTTGCTGTTTGGTTTCTTTGGGGGGATGTATATTTTCAGGCAAGTTATGCTCAGAAATATTTTACAAAGTTAAGTGAATATTTAAAGGAGAACATGTCATTATAAACATATTTGTATTTTCATGCACATTACAAGATTATGGTTGTATACATTACACTCACATGGGAAAAAAGTAATGTCTGAATTGTAAATAAACAGAGAACTAACACTTTCAGCCTTTTAATCACTTTGAAATAGATTAACTTAATGAATGTAGTTCTAAGTAAAGATACAGATAGGTATATTTTTTTGGTTACTGTTTGTTGTTTGATGGTCTAGTCCACTTTAAGTATTCCACAGCTGTTCTTTTTATAATGCTGAAATCAGTCTTAATTGCTACAAAGAGGTCTTCAAAGAAAATGTGAATTATTCATTACTTATTTGATATCTGGAAGTTACAAAGGGTAACTTCCAGATATCAAATAAGTTATGAATAGTTACAATCTATCCATTAGCAGAGATTTATGTTTACTTTTTTCACTGTACAATGGATTTTATTAATATGACAAAGGTACTGAAATTAGTTTTTCCAAATGTTCACAATACTCATGATAGACTTTATAATTGTTATTTTAAACTCACTTGTTGCTTCAGTACCAAGTTCTTCACTCCTTCCATTACAAACTGTGATCCCGTATTCATAACACGTGAAAACAGACTGAAAAAACAAAATAAAGATGATGTATAAGATCTTTTTGGTTTTTATTGGTATTCTTAAGCTTTATACTGACATCCAATTCCCAATGAAGTCAATAGGACCTAAGTAATTCAGTTTGTCATAAAATATATTCTTCATATCACTTCATATTCTTCATTCATGGCAATCAAGTGTATGGAAATACACTCGTAATCTAACAGATAGATCCTCACCTATCAATGGGAGCTTTGGATTTAATCCACTGAACAGTTTATTTTACAACTTCAGTAATGTAAGGATTTGAGTGCTCCTTTCAAGTGGGTATCCTAATGACCAAGGTTAACAGAGATGCTGAGCATCTCCAACAAACCAAAGAGCAATTTTCCCAAGTGAACCAGCACCCGAATTCTCTCTAACCATACTGAGCCACAGATTCCTTACAACTGTGACAGGGCATTGCTGAAAGTAAAGCTGGTAATGAGGACTGAAATCCTCTGAAGAATGGAAAGATCCCAGTCCTATATTCTGTACTGGATATATGTAACCTTAGCACAGTAATTTTTTTCTTGTTTCTTGAAATAAATAACTACACCTTTCAACAAGCAGTCAGACACCCAGTCCAGGACATTCCAGTGTATTCTTGCCTCCCCAACAGTCTCTAAACCCAAGAGAAAAATTATTTTGAATAGACAGGACTGTTTTTATCTTCTGTCACTGACCACTTAAGGCTCAAAGTGATAGCTGTCACAGATCCAGTTCCTGCTGCTGAATTCCTCTCCTGTGAGAGTGCATTTAATCTGCAGGTGCAGAGGGCACTGCATGAAGACAGTTTGTGAATTTAGTCACAGATCCTTTTCTTTTCCTCCCTGTGTGTACTGTACACTGTTAAGGGGAGATGAGTGCTTGTAACTGTCACTTAAAAAATTTTACAAATGGGGAGATGTTTTGTTCTGGGCCCTGTATAACACTAAGTACACTTTCAGCACTACTAAAATAGGATAAAAGAACCCAATGGCTTACAAAAAATTAACCAAAAGCATACCCCAGAGGTTTAGGTGTAGCGTTTCCATAGCTGGTCGGAGCTGAAGCCATCTTAGTGAAAGCTCTGTGAAAGCAGGGATAGAAATCAAATATTTATCTAAGGCACACACTTCTGTAGAATGTTCCACTCTAGTCATCTGAAAGTGAAAAAACTTCTGCATTTTGAACTTTTTCAGGAAGTAACTATTTATTTATTATATGCATCCCTCTTGCCTACAAAGGCAAAAGGAATTAGATTTTATAATTAAAGTATTTCATTTAAATACCATGTAAAACTGCAATAACTGATATCCAACATGACTCCTTGGTATGAACTAAAAAAAACTCTGGAGTCTGAACTAGCACAACTTTTCAATTAATTCAATAAGTTATTTCTGTCCTGGATCATTAAGGGCACTACCACATGTCATGTTCTATAGTGTTCTGGCACTACTGGAGCTTAGTTTTAAAATAAGATTTGCATGTATTACCATAACAATGACAGTAAAAACTTACACCAAATGAATATTTAGGATAATTTACAATTTAAGAGAAGTAACACATAATTCCTGAACACAATGCAGTTAACATCATACAGAAGAAAAAAAAATTTACTTACTTCCATTGTTTTATGTAGCTCAAAGGAGCAAGATTACAACCTGCATCCATCAATGCTTTCTTATACTGCTCCAAGTCAACCTGAAATCATTAAGTGGAGAATTATAAAAGGTTGAAGTTACTCTTAACCCCATGTACTAAGACAAGATATCCTTATCTAAATATTAAATAAGCAGTGCAAAGTTATAGCAATGACCCAAGTTAAAAAGTAATTTTGAATCTTAACCCCATTTCCTACCAGGTATGGAAATGCAACTTGAAATTAAATTTGCCATGAGCAGATCCCATTAAACTGAACAGTGTTTGTGGAATTAAATCCTGTGGACTTTCAGATATGGAAGAGTCTTTATACTAGCACCAACAGAATGCTGGTTTCTGTACAACATCAAAACAGTAAATAATAAACAAAGAGGAGCTAATATACATGAATACAAACACTTTCTATTTGCCTAACCAAACATTTTTTCCATCAGATAATGTTTCTACAGTGTAAGAATTTTCCTTGAAATTAATCATCCTAAGTTCAAAAGAAATATGAAGAAATTGTTTCCTGGATTATTCAGATATTGGCAGATTTCTCCTTCATTCACCTGCTACTCAACTGACTCAATCATTCTTGAAGATATGAAGTGAAATGAGTCATATCTTCGTTTTGCTTTACCTATATCTTTGAGCAGTGGAGCAGAGTAATAGAAAGCATGCTAAGATGTGTCCTGCAGTAACTCTGATCTAAATATGTCACAATATAATATTCCTTCTTACTAGTCATTCATATTCTTTGAAATGGTGGCTAAAGCTTTGTGAGCAGATTTTCTGGCAATAAGACAAAATTTATTTAAAGTTTGAGAATTTCCTGGGCATTTTGTACTTCCCTTTGCAAAGAAACAGAAATGTCTACTCAGTGCTGAAATGAAAATCCTTTGTGGTAGAATCTGCTGTTGGAAGCTGTAAAGAACATAGGTACCTCTGAAGGTGCCTGAGCTGAGCTTATGTAATAGATGAGAAATAATCGCAGTTTGTCTTCAGGAGTTCCTGCTACAATAAGAAAGAAAAAAAAAAGAATTATAAACTACAATTGTAACTATGCTGCTACATTAACTGCTCTTCAGTAGCCATAGATATGTACATGCAGATCTTTAGTTATAACAATAAATGTTATTGATAACCAGGGCCTTCTTCAATGTGTAAAATGGTAGAAAGACATACAACAATTTTATTAAGAGTTGGGTTAGATGTGTTCATTCTTCTGCAAGTTCTACACTTCCCCTTTTTGTCTGTAGTAAATATTATTCTTCATATAACATACTTAATAAATTAAGTAGAGAAATTATGACTTATTTTATGGGGAGACTGCAAAAGTTATCTGGAAGTAGCTCCATGAAAAAGCAGAATAAAGAAAAATCATAGAAGTAAAAGCCACAGCATATTATTTTTTAGCTCTACAACTTGCTTACACAGCTCTATGGTTCACTGTACTGAAATAACTGACAACTTCAAAAGCACTTCTATGAACCTCTGGTCAGGAAAAAAAAACCCTGAACTTCCAACTTGCCTTCAGAAAGAATTTCATCTCCTAAATCCTCTTTTGTTGGAGAAAACCACTTCCCATTCGTGGGAAGCATTATTCATATGCAATCAAAATTCATCACTCCAGATCAAAAGGTTGGTGTAGCCATTACTTAGACTATAAACTATTACATCAGATTTTGATCACTGTCTTTTTTATTTTTCTAGATGGGAATCACTGTTAGTAAAAACAATAGCTTCAAATGAAGTTTTCAGAAGAACAACTTCTCAAAACAAACATTTCAAATTAAAATTCATTATAAAAGCCTGATACTTTCAGTACAATATTTTACAAGACTGCACTTTCTTGTACTTGTGGGTAAGAAATGACTTTTTTTCCCCTATTTTTCTTTTTCTGTATTGTTTGTTTTGGGTTGTTTTTCCCTACTATGGAATGTGGATTATGTCAGCAGGAGACCATCTGACCTAATCTGCAACTTTTATTTATAAGTGAGCATATATTTAGTCTGGCAGAAGTTAAGAGTAAGCGCTGTCATAATGAGCATTTATGACATGGGACAATCTTCTCAAAGTAGGTTTTACTAACCTTTACCAAATACAAGTAAGTCAGAAGATCAAGAACTGAAGAAACTTTGTATTATCAAAACCAAAAGCCAGCTTTCTAGGTAGAGATCCACCTGGAATTCACTTGGGCAAAAAAAGCTGTCATAAGCAGCTGTAAGACTCAGGTCAACTGCCTGACAAATATTCACTACTATTCTAGACTTATGATCTGTGACAGCACAGAGAGGCAAACTGCTCAACATTCTAAAGAAAACCTAACTCGGCAAACCTAGAATGGACCAATTTTATATTCAATTGAAAAACCAGCAGGCAGCCCTTAGCTCCCATTTTATCCCTACTCCAGGGTATGGTAATACCACTCAAGTGGGAGGCAGCAAATAGTCCTGAGTGGTGGATGAGAACAACACAGCAAAAAATGGGAGGCTGAATTCTGCAGCTGTTAAGTGGTCACATCTAAGTGCTTTCATCAAGAGCTCTGCAGATCCCATTGTCCACAAGAGAAATATCCCCACACATAATGCCAATAAATATTCCAACAGAAGCCCAGGAAGACTTGATGTATTATTCCTTAAAAATGTTTTCTGATGGTATTTCTCAGTGAATCACACAATATGAGGCTGGACAGTTTAACAAGACATCATGCCTGGAAATAATCACTGAGATTTAACTTAAATCTTTTTCTTGCATAAACTTAAACCTAGACAATGCATATAAAATGCTAACATAACACTGTGAGAACATGAATACTTAGCTAATGAAGAAAAACTCTAGCTTGTGAATCTAATCTTTCTCTTGTGTAAAACCCAGGAACCTTGCCAATAGGAATGTTGGTAAGATACATCAGGCTTGGAAAACAATTTGCTCTACACTGAACTCTAAAAAGGCATAGAAAATGTGGATTCAAGTAAAAAGTAATTGTATTGGTGCTTAATAAAAGTACAGATTGTACATATTCTTATTAACTTCAAATAAAAAATGAATGCATGTACTGAATTACAGATTGATGCCTGACATTAGATTTTCTGAAAGCTTATTAAATTGACCCATTGCGAGATCTTTAAAATTTTAGCTCAGATTTCTACCAACTGTGCACTATTTCTCCTACTGCCCTTTGATTATATAGCATGGACACTACTAAAAGATTTTTGTAGAATGTCAGCAGGATGTATAAATACCCCTTCTATAAATATGAAACATTATACAAACTCCAAGCAGGCATTAAGCTCAGTATGTAGCTGTATGACTACACACATAATCATGTAGTAACAAAACATTTTCTTGAACAGCATACTGGAAAATGAGCAGGAACCCTGGGTCTCTAAATTCTTGACGTTTGCCAACATAATTGCCAGTATGCAGACAACTCAGAGATCTCAATTTAAGTTTTACAATTTTGCTCTGCACGTTATTTTCTTCCAGCCAACTGGTATCAGATCATGCTGAAATCTGTCAGAGGGTTATGACACACATCAAGCTGTGACAGACTGAAAGAAGAATTGATGCTGGAATAATAGAAAAAGCTGAGAAGTCATTTGGGTCAGCCTTTCAGAAAAAGATCCCCAGTGACTCCTGCTAACAGAGAACCCGAGCACCCCTGGTGTGCAATGTTCTGATATGTATGACCCATATCTGACACAGAAGCTGGGATGCATTGCTTGTGCTCTTACATGATCAAAACAGACATGGCACAGCTGAATCAGCACATGCAAAGCTTCAGGTGAGTCCCAGTGAACTGGCCAATTCATATCTTGTGTCCCTTCTCTCCACTTGTCCCATTCATCTCTTTCCTCACACGAGCAGGAGCTATCTACATTACAGTCCCTTGGTCTGATCAAATTCTATGATGTTTTCATTGTGTTCATGAGGTATCTATATGTTAAAAACATGAGGTATGTATATGTTATAAAACATGCAGGAGGATTTTAAAGAATTGGCATTGTTCAGACCACAGAATGTCATGCTACATTACTAAATACTGGAAAAGCACAAAAAAAATATATTGACCTTCAAAAATAAGGGGTTAGGATAGGATTTTAGTAGAGCTGCAGAAGTAGCTAACATTTTGGACATTACTCAACTGAAGCATTAAACTCTCTAGACTGCTACTGAAGATCAATCAAAAGCTGTTTTCTTTACAAATCTTGCACAGGTTGCTCTCTACCAACCCTGAAATCCAAGCAGGTATAGATTTATTGGATAGCTTAACAAATTTTATACCAAGTTTAGATTTAAAGTACTCACCATCTGGGTCAGAAATCATGTCCAGAAGAGATTTATCCAGAGTGGATTTGCTCATTATTTTTTCCTCATATTCAAAATACACATCCAGCTTTCGACTCTGTTTAAGAGTAAGTGTTAGGGTTAGCATCTAAAATTGTGAAAGAATATTTGTTTTCTCTTTCAAGAGGTATGTAGGTTAAGTTAGAAATACATTTTTTAAATTTTTATTTTTAAATAAATTATCACCAAAAGTAACTATTGCTTGCATCATAATCTGCTTTTATTAACTCTCAGAAAGTTGATGTGTATTTAATTATCATACTGAAAGTGAAAAAGCAAGTTAAGCAAGGGGTGTCTGCTGTGAATATTGAACTGGAAGAGAAGCTTTGTTTTCTAAGGCTTTGCCACAGCTGAAAACTACATGCCATCATACACACTGCCAAGGAAAAAATAATGGTCAAGTGAATATTATGTTCAATTTATTCTGAACCTCCAGGCTCTCAGACCACAAGACAATTATTCAATGCAGATAAATATGGGAAATTCCTTTATACATTAAGGCATCATCCTGAATGTTGGCAACTGCCAGCTTGGGCTGCTACAGAAATACTACCTCAGATCAAAGGTTTGCTACAATTCACTCACACCAGAGATGGAGAAGTTTATAATTAGATTATCTTGTTAACACTGGAAAAGAAGTCTCTCATTATACAATGACACATCTGGATTTTGTGAAAATCCTTTTAGGGAGGATGGCACAGGGACTATACAAAATTATTGAGGAAAAAGCTTTATGGAAGACATCACATGGCCATGCAAGCAATGACTGCACTGCAGCACATCTGCACAAACAGAAAAGCTTTGCACTTATTGATCGTGATCTTACAAGCTAAAAATAGAAAAATGCACCCCAGAACTTATTTTATAACATTCCATTACAATGCAGATCATTAGGTGTGTATGAACATTAAAATGTAGCATCACACCCAAGGTGACAGCTACTCAGCTTACAAGACCTTAGTATTTGGGAACTAACTAAATCCTGGTGTTTGAACACATTCAGCCAGGTATTGGCTCCAGCAGGAGACTGGCAGAGTGGATCTCCACCCTGCTGCTTTGGAAGTGTGTCAGGTGCACACCTCTGCTGCTGTGAGACTGAAATGATATTGCCAGAGTGAGCAAGAGTCACTTCACATTTCTTGGGTTAAATTATTCGAGAAATTTGGCCTGATAATGCCAAAGCATTTAAAACTGCTATGGCATATTTTATTCAGTGCAGTAGTACTTGCAATGATAGGACATAAAAACTTTAGAAGCCTGGTTTTCACATATTCCTGAATTCTACTAAAATTATTTCTGAGATCACAAATAAAAAAATTAATCTCAAAAAAGTTATTTTACCACCTCTTCAAAAAAAAAGGTACTTCTCTAGTAGAAGGCTATCAGGATATTTCACTTTCTGAGTACTGTAAGTTCCTCAAAAAAGAGCTAAAGAAGAGAAAGCAAAGTAAAAAAGATATGAATTACAAGAATATTTTTACATTGAAAGCATTTGGTGATTATCTTATGATGCAGGTTGCTATACAATGCTTCCATTTCTCAGTCCCTACTCACTAAACTCCTTGAGAAGAGCAGTTACTTGCAAAGCAACAACTTAATTTAAAGCTTTTGTGGATGCTTGCAATTACAGCTAATAAAGTAAATTACCATGAAGAGCACTCAGCCATGACCCCTGTTACTTTTAGGGGCAGAAGAATGTCTTCTGTTGATTGTTATAGTGACTATGACTACATGGAAGGGGCATGAAATGAAGAAAAAAAAAAGGACTAGAGCTTCTTTCAAGCTATATTTACCTTGAGTTTATATTAAGAGAGTAGTATGAAGTCTGAATAGAACCCAGCTACCAGCCTTTTCCCAAGCCTTACATCACATGCAATTTGGTATCTGGTAAACCATGTAAGACCTCAATGCTACAGTGCCTTGGAGATTTTCTGTGTTACAGTTTCCTTAAATCTCTCTATAGACATAAAGCAATTGCAAAGAAACTAGTACAATTTTTAAGTATTTCCATCACATTCACTTCTTTTTGTATTTCATCTACATTAGTATCTTGTTATGTGAGGCTAAATTCAATGTTTTTAAGTTTAAAATATTTTTCCCTGACAAAAGGCATCCAATAAAAAAGAGATTGTCTTGAAATGTGGAAACTTTATCTTATAAACTTAAATATATTACTGTTGAATTTGGCAAAGCCCATATTATCTTAGCTGGTGATCTGTTTACGAGAAATTTATGCAGATGGCAAGTAAAAATGTACAAAATAAAAAGATTCACTTTTTTCTCTGTATTTGTTTACAGATCAACTTCTAAATAAAATTTTGTAATTCAAACATCAGTTACTTTCAATTTTAAGAACAGATTGAAAATTGTTAACTTACTTGGAGCACAGGCTGGGTAAAATTCTTCTCAGCCACGTGCAACTTCATGACTGCTTGACTATGGCTGCTGAACAAAACAGATTACCAGCAGCAAAGAAAATTCACTGGTTGCATATATGTGTTATACTTTGAGCCTAAACTGAAACATTAATGATAAATGTACACTCATTCTCTTCAAAAATTTTGCAGAATTACTTCTGAAGTCTGAACTCAGCAGTCCTTGGTGGAAAACCCCCAAACTGAAAATCCCAAAACTTCAGGTCCATGTTTTTTTTTTCTATCCACTGTCTATTTTTTTCTTTTCTATCCACACTAGGGACATCAGAGCTAAGCAGCAATGTAAAACTTTTGAGACTCTGTCTGATGTGACAAACTGAAGAGATGGATCAATATGGTAAGCCTATTCATCTGCTTCTTCACTAGATAACTAATGAAAGTTACTAGCAAAGATCTAATTAGAGCAATACTTTTCTTATACTGGTTTGCTAGGAATTGGGTGGACACCTAATCAAATTTCATATGGGTTACTGAATAGCCTTAAACACAACTAGTTACCTTTTGATAGATATCCCAGATCTGCCACATCAATGAGACAGTTCTCGAAGAGCCAACTTGTCTAAGAGGTGCTGATAAGAAGCAGATGTCCCATTTAATTTAAATAAGTGCAATTTTGCTCACTCAATGGCAAACTCACAGACAAGCCAAGAGGAAAAGCTGGGGAATAGGAGCTAAACAATCCTGTAGATTCAATAAAAAACACAGCAAAGAATATGTTCTTATGGGTGCCAAACTGGCAAGCAATGTGAAGTAAATCAATAATAGTAAAAAAAAAAATAAAATAAAGATGCATTTACTTTTACAGTTATTCCTTTTCTGCCTCCTGCTCTTGACTTTCTATTATGACATCTTGTTCCACACCAATCTCATTCAAGAGATCTTTCTGGCTGCCCTTTCAGAAACAGGATCCTACATTGCAGTTAAAGTGCCACACTTCAGCTTGCTTTTTTAAAAAAATATATTTGTGAAAATAGGTTGTTTGTAAGCCAAAACTTATTTTAGGGAAAATTACTGAAGTGCATGGGAAAGTCTATTTGAGCACTGTACTCCAAAATGAACACAAAATTCCTTCTTTTTAAAGTCAGTAAGTGGAGGCAGGACCCATTAAAATCTCTTAGAGGGTAATTTTTGTAGAGACTTGCTGGAAGCTCTTTTATCCTCTTTTCACTAAGAAAGTTCTTAATTTTAGAGAGAGAGAATATGCAGAAGAGAGAAGACATTTTCTAAGAAACTATCTGAGGTCTTTTTCAAAAATGCTGACAGAGAAAGACCAGAAATAGCTGTGTCCAGAATGAGGGAGGCTGGCCAGGTAATTATAGTGTGCTGCTGTGGAGAGGAAGAGAAACTCTGGAAGAAGGCTGGGAGTGGCAGACACAGGCAATTCCTTTTCACTGAACTGCACAGAATCAAGATTGGAAGGTCACTGCAACCAAACCCAGAAAAAGCTGTAGTTACTAGAAGGTTAATGAATTATCAGCTCTGAACCACAGAAGAACAGCCTGGACCACTATGACCTACATATTTCACAGACACATACCATTTCACATGGTGTAAGACCAAAATGTAACCTTATTTAAAACAGAGTACTTAAAACAGTGGAATTCCTTTAAAAACATGAATTTGAAAACTTGAAAGGCTATTGTCAATCCCAATTAACAGGATCCCAATTAAGAGATCATTCAGAGTATCAGACTTTGAGATCAAGCAGAAGTAGAGATATATAAAAAAACCATGTAGGAATTAAAAAAACCCAACAAACTAAACCAAATACAAGTAATTTAAGACAGACAACAATACATATAAAAATCTACCACTTAAATTCACATCTGTAGAATTCTAGAAAGAGATTATTTAATCTACTCCCCCAACCATCATTTTAGAAACATGTATGTGTGCATCTTTTTATATTCATGATTTAACATAAATCAGTAATTCTATTCATATTAGAATGACATGCAAAGAGAAGCATTACTTGAAACTTTAAAGCAGCTACACAGGCAACTCTAGCTCTAAATCTGTTATCTGTTTGGTCCAGACCTTTAGTGACCAGCTTCAGCAGAGGAAAAACCAATAAATGCAAAACAAGGATGCATTTGTTCTAAGCACTGACAATAAATACTTGATGGTTTGCTTCATGAAAAAGTGATGCATACTTTCCATTATTTCACTAAATCTTAAGCCAAAAAACTGTCAGGACCCGTAAGTACGTGATTAATTTCTGGTTTCCTCTTGCTGTGTCTTAGAAAATGATCCAAGGGAATGTGGAAAGCAGCTGTAAACTGAACATTAAAGTACAACCACAAGAAAAATTAAGTTCACTTAGTAGATCCAAAGCAGGTTTCGTTGCATTCTTCACATAGAACCTTATATATTTAGTGAAGAAAAATGTTCAAATAATTAATATAGTAAAACCCCATAATGGATAATGCAAATAGTCTGTTTTAAAGTATGAATGCACTTCCTGATTATTTTAGAAGTGAAAATATAGTAACCTGAAGAAGAGCATGGCACCCCACTAGCTCCTCATGACCTTAGCACTTACTTGCAAAAAAAAATTCAGCCTTATCCTAATCTGGTTTCATTATGTAACTTTGCATAAAACCTATTAATCACTGAGTCAATGTCTCATCAGAATTTCTTTTGAAAGTACTGGATGAGACACTGCCCTTTTTGAGAGTATTTTTGAGGAATCCATTAGGTAGCATAACGTCCTGTCTACTAAAATTACACAGCTCATGATTGAAAGATACTTTTTCTAACACTGGAGGGTGAAAAGAGAGGAGAGAATGATCAGGAGAAAGCAGCTGGAATAAACTTTACATTGATTCAGTTAAAAGGCTTTGCCATAAGCATATTTCAATAGAAAAAACGCATCCGTCTGCATTAGTTTAAGACAAGTTTCCTAAATATCTGGAGATAAACTGATGCTTTTTAAATCAAAAGAAAAGATGAATGGAGATGTACATATAAATATATTGAAGAAACTGCATGGCCATTTGTCTCACAATTTTCTTTGACATTTATACAATAAGAAGGTGAAGAGCCTGAGTGCTTTGCAGTACCAGAATTAAGAATTGTGGAGGAATGGACCACCACTCCTAGGGCACTCCCTAATAGCAGCCTCAGCCTCCCTATCAGAGCAGCAAGCCAAAGGCTGGCTAAGTGCCCAGATAAGGCAATTCCTTCCACCTCTGGGTAATCAAGTGCATTGCTATCATTTAATACATCTGACTCCAGCTCACTGCCAATAGGATACTGGAAAGCCAAACTGATGTTACTTCCATTCTACATCTTGCTCTGAAACTTGTTTTCCAACCAACAAATCATATATAGAATACTACTGGTCTAGGCCTGCCATTATCATGCCAGTATCTTTCCTGGAAAAGTGAATTTACAGTCAAGGCATCAAAATATTAATATTGTTAACTTCAATTTTTTTCAGTGGTAATAAAGTACTGCTTTTAAACTGTCAGATATGAAAATTGACATACCTAATAGTGTACTAGCCCCTACAGTAATGAGCTAAGCACAGACACTTACCTCTTCTCCAACTTTATAAATAGGTAAAATGAATTTATTAATTTAATTGCAGAATTAATCCTTTGTTCATATGGTGCACTTTAAAAAAATCAGTAGCAATAATAACTGAGGACAGATCTTACATTCTTTACAAATGCTAAAGCTAGCTTCAAAAACACATTGCCTTCCAAGAATTTTAAGTAGCTTGGGGTAAAACTCTCTAATTACTGATTTTCAGTGAGACTTGGTGTTTGAAACACCTTCCAAAACTGAAAAGAATGTCAGCATTTCTGAAAGCCTCATCTACAATTTCTGTTTTCATGCTGTGAAAACAAATCCATTTTCCAAGTTATCCTAGCAGTAACCAGGGCCTTCACTTGACACGAATGCCTCTTGTAAGGTCTCTGACAAAAGCAGCAGACTTAAAACAGGAAAGACAAACCCCCTTGGGAAGATCTTAAATTACACACAAGACATCTAACACAGACCCTGCTGGAAAGAGCACTTCAGTAAGTTGCACCATTATTGCCACATCTCTGGGTATGAGTTTTGCTGGTGAGCAGTCAACAGTGCCCTTCTGACAAACACATACAGAACAGAAGATTGCACAGACTGAAGTCATGAACTGCCATGATACATCTCTAAAATAAACAAAACACCATAAACTTACCATCATACACTTATTTTATGAAAGACTTCAACCCACAATAACAGCTGTGGCCACCATTAAAAAAATGAGAATATACTAGTAAATTCTGATAAGCAAAGAACTGGTGTTCTTTGCTTTCCATGCAGAGGCATTCAAAATTCATTCTCTCTCACCCTTCAACACTAAGTAATGCTACACAGTGAATTCTGAAAAAGTAGCACCACTGAGAAGGCTCATTAACTTATCTCCACTGCCTCAAATATATTCCTTAAGTTAAAGAGTACTACTGACAGAAAAGTCAAGTTAGAGAGCAATTGTACCTTTATGTGCTCCAAAACGGCTGTTGCAACATTTGTATGAAGATCAATGAGCCTCTTCTTTTCCAGAAGTTCTGGAAGAGAGCTGGAGAGATTAAATACAAACTAACCTGCTGATTTGCACTGTTAGTTGAATTGTGTAGTGTATACAGTAGGCACTAAAACATTTACAGAATAATAGAACAGTCTGGGTTGGAAAGCTATTTAAAAGCTATTTAAAATCTAGAATTACAGAATAGGGTTGGAACTAAAAAAATGACAACATTAAGATGTAATGATTCTCATAACCATACCTGAAGAAGGGAATTTTAAATTTTTTTTTAATGAAAGAATGCAGAGGTTGGGGATTTTGGTGGAACAGTGCAAGCAAATCTATGATGCACTTAGATTACTTGTCTTTGCTGAGGAAAGACTCCAAAGTCAAACACACTGTGGAAGTTACATATGCAAGCACTGGTTTAGGACACTGCATTTAACTTTATCAGAATTATAAAGCATTTAAACTATATTACAGACCTGAACAGCCTCCATTGAAAGATATTTATTTCAAAGAATACTGAAAGTACAATAACAAAAAAAACCTAGAAATGGTTCACAGACAATTAAACAACAATAATGCATTACTGACTACTTACCTGACAGCTGAAGTCAGCTTAGCTGTATTATCTGAAAGCATACTTATTGCTCCTTCATCCTCCCCTTCAATGCCCTGGGTTTTGAGGAAGGGTTTGAAAAGAGGAATAAAAATAGTCATAATAAATACAAATATCATGCATGCAGATAAAGTCAATACATTTAGAAATTATTTTCTCATAATGGTATTAATGTCCAGATTGTGTTTTTCAGTTAGTATGGAAGTTATATAATTGCAACACCAATGAACAAGAAATTGAAACCTCACATGAAATATGGTACTTCTAGTCCTACTTTTAAGATCATACCATGCCTAAAATTCAGCATGCAATGTACATTTTTGTCCATGGGATGGTGAGGGTGGGCTAGGCATCTCTACAAGCCCTATCATGTGTTTTATTACATAAAACACATACAGGTGATAAAACTTACCATGATACTTTTAAGTCTTTTGACTTCATCTTCTTGGGCTCTGTAAGATTCCAGTTCTTGCTGAACAGACTCGGCCACCTCTGGAAAAGGACTAATGCAATAGTCTGCATTAAGCTCAGTTAAACCAACAA
Source organism: Serinus canaria (assembly GCF_022539315.1). Lineage (NCBI taxonomy): Eukaryota > Metazoa > Chordata > Aves > Passeriformes > Fringillidae > Serinus > Serinus canaria. Next base: position 35,227,820 of record NC_066319.1, on the reverse strand, counting down.
ACTGAAATACTAGAACCAGACAATAAAAACCTTTTTGGAAATAACAATACACAAATCATGCAGCAGAATCAAATCAGTGAAAATAATGACATCTTGACATAATGTAGGTTTACTTAAACTTTCTAATATATATTCACTGCTTTCCATAATTTTATGTAGTTTTGGTAAGAGCAATTTTGAGCTCCATAACAAGGAAATAACAGACAATTATCATGGACAATGAATACTGGCAAAGATCATTCCTTATGTGGTGGTTTCACCCTGATTGCATGCCAGCTGCTCACCAAGTGACTCTATCACTTCTCTCCTCAGCAAGAGAGAGGAGAAAGCAAGGTAGAAAAACCCCTAAAGTCATGGGTTGGCTGAAAAAATGAAAGCTTATGTGTGAAAGCAAAGGAAAATGACAGGTTTTATTATCTACTTCCCACCAACAGATATATGTGGCCATTTCTCAGGAAGCAGGGCTTCAATAAGCAGAGCAGTTGCTCCAGAAGAAAAACATTAAAAAAAAATCCCATTGAATGCTGCACACTTCTTCTCCTTTCTCTTAGCTTTTATTGTTGAACAGTGGAATGGAATGGTATGGTACAGTATGGTATGGAAAGGTATGGAGTATCTCTTTGGTCAGTGTAGGTGAGATGTCCTGGCCATGCCCCCTCCCAAGATCTTGCCCACCCTCAGCCTGCTGGTGAGGGGGAATGTTGGGGAGACAGTGCTGATGCTGTGGGAGCACTGCCCAGCAACAGCCAAAACATTGGTGTGTTAGCTACACCTTTCCAGCTACCAGTGCAAAGCACAGCACTGTGAGGGCCTGCTGTGGGGAATGAACTTCACCTCAGCCAGACCCAAAACACCTTAAAAAGAAAGGGCCCCAAGCTAGGAAAGACTTTCAAATAAGCTTAAAACAGAGCTACCATATATGAAGAACACTTAGAATCTGTAATGACTAAATTAATATACACTGTGTACCTTTGTGGCTTACCTGCCCTTATGCTTTTGCCAGAATTTATCAGATGCAGTTAAATCATAGGACTTCTTATTTTTTTTCTTAGGTCTTGCACCTGCTGGAGTGCTTTCTGTTCCTGTTGATTCTTCCAAGTTAACTCTATTCAAATGGAAATCCTAAAACAAAGAAGAATCTTATGTAAATATTTGACAATTTAATTGTTTATTCAGTCTTTTATACTCAAAATATTTTCTAAAAAAATATTAACACAGCTATTATTACAACTTCATAAGAAGGCAAGAAACAGTTTACTACTTAAGTAAATAATAACAACAGCAATATAAGGACTCCAAAATTACAGTTACTGAACTGTGATCAGTTCAATACTAAGCATGGCAATGACTGTTATGCAAAGACATTTGATTATCTCATATGCAAGCACTCTTCTGACACTGAACTTTGAACACTGTTTTCTGCATAGAAAATGAGTTATTTAGCAAGGACTGTGCTCTAGACTCCCCAAAACTTTGAAGTAGAAAAGTATCTATGTTGCAGACAAAAAGTGTTTCTAAATCTGTTCACTTACATAGCTCCAACATATGTATCAAAGCTGCCAAGAAGCTGATGACACCAGCAACAGGATTATTCACTATGAGGACTACTTAGCCACACCTTCACAGCTCCTTCCCTCATTTTTTGAGCACTAGTAAAATAGTGAATTAATGATAAAGCAAAACTTTGCAACAAAGCTGCTATTTTTCCATATAGTTTTTCTTCTTCCACAGATGCCTGAACATAGAAATTACATTGCTTTGCTAGAGCACACAGTTATGCTCACATCACCAACAGCTCCTTCGGGTCTTCTAGCTCTGTCCCCCACTGCCAAAGACTGCCCTGTATTCTCTGCAGCTTACCTGTTCTCTCTGGTTTTCATCAAAGAGTATTAATAAATATTCCACTTGCTGACTTTGTCCTAGCTCTTTTCAAGGACATTTAAAACTTCAAAGGAGCTCTTTGCTTGACAAATAATGATAGAATGGGATCTTCAACTACACAGAAATTGTTATGAACCTTTTAGAACAGATTTTTTTCCAGAAATAAAACATCACTTTATTATTGTATACAGAAATGGATCACTGTGAGTGAAACTGTCAAATAAAGTTTTAAAATGTTTCTAGCTATCCCTTCGAAGGGATACAAATTATCCATGCCAGAATAGAAACATAACCAAGTAGCTACTCAAAGGAAGCACATGCAGTTGATGAGCACAAACCTCATCTTACAAGAGGTATTTAATGTTTCGGCAAAAAAATAGTATATTTCAAGCACACATATTTGATAAAAACTTGAAGAGAAAAAAATTAATTTGACTGCATATTTAGCTATAATTTTTAATGGAGATCTATGTTTTGGATCATTTTAACTCACCAGTGACTTGCATTTTCAAGTTAGTTTTGGCATTTACAAGTTTTCCTAAAATAATTCTTATTGCTTAGCGTTCTTCCTTTCAACTCCCCATTTTGTCCTTTTAAGGCTTTCTAACCATGCTTCCCATTTTTCTGTATCCATGGATGAAAGGTTTTTTACTTGTAAATAGAAATCCCTTCATGTAAGCATGTTTCTGTGTAGAAACAGCATGGTTATGATCTCAATGGATGCAGCACTCAACTTTGTGCCTGGGTAGTTTAACACTGCACAGTATTCCTGGACTATTGTAACTGAGACCTTAAACAAAACCCAGTTTGTTTGAAAGCTGAGTTTACATAACCAACATCTTGGTAACAATTTCATGGTTGCAATTTATGGCCTTTTAAAAGGCTACTGCACTTATTTAATAAAATAACATGCTCAGTATGTGATGAGTTTGGCAAGCTTGCCTTAAGGCCAATAACTTGATTAGTTTTGAAATTTAACTTTTGCCCTTGTCATGGAACCACAGACCACTTGGTTACAATTTCACTAAAAAAGTTCCTAATCTGTGCACTTTTAAGATGCAACATTGAACAGGTTGGTCCAGAGAAACTACAGAAGCCTGATGCAGCAGAGATCCACTCTCACTGAGTAGGTCTTCCAGGGTTATTCCAATACCCCACCAGATTTGTAGCACTAGCTGTCCTTAGCCTCCAGTACATCTCTGATCACTCTGCATCCTGATGAACTGAAGTCCTACCCCAACTCATGCTTGAGGCCACCCAACACTAATTTAAAAAGAAACCTGTAGAAATTCACTACTTCTATCTGCAAGTCTCTAGCCAGTTCAACACTTACTGGGGAAAACTTGGTGCAAACTGTGGCTTTTTCAGATACCCCCTTCCTAAAGAAACTAGGCCAAAAATTATTATTTGCAGAAAGCACCCTTAAGTTTAACAGCAAATGACTTGTGATAATGAATTAATTACATAAAATAAAATTTACAAGTGCCCTAAAACATTATGTTAGTGCTGAAGTATTTTCATCCTAGAAACACAAGTTTCTGGACACTGTGGATGACTATACAGTTCACCATCAACTTTGTACATCAACACATACGTGCATGTGCATATTTCATGTATGCCTCTAACAGTCTCAAAAATAAATCCAAAATAATTCTCAAAGCCAGATATTGAAATTATTTTCACAAATAACTCTCAGCAGATAAAAAACCCTCCAGATAGTAATTACTCTTACTCTTTTTTAAAAAAATTATTTACTCCACACCTATACACAAATGCACAAATCTGAGGTAAACAGAATGAGCTATCATTCAAGTACATTTCTACTGTTGGTTTTATAAAATAAACCTGAGGAAATAAAGGCAGCTTAAGGTTATCTAAATTAAAAAAAAAAAAAATCTGTTTTAGATTCCTTACAGTAGGACTGAATACCACTCTGCACTGAACACCTACACCACCTTGTGGAGAAAAACAGGAAAAAGTATTTTTAGAAGTTCAAACTAAAACCAAAACTGGTTTAAAAACACATAAAAAGCATTTGTTTTTCAAAACTGAATTGCACTCCATGGAGTCTGGATATTACATAACATACAGATCATAAGCTACTGAAAAAAAGCCAGGATTGCAGAATTAGTGATCTGGTGATACCAAGATTCCAACTTTTAAAATATTTGAGAAATTATTGTTAAATAAACCTTCTAGAGAAAATCTTCCAAGCTGTTCTTTATTAAAACAACTTCCAAATAAAAGTGACAAAACAGATTTTGGAATAAGAGAGAACCCAATAATAATTTTTAACAACAAACTGAGTGAAAAAATAGTTTTCATAACAAAATCAGATTTGTCCTTACCAGAACATCATGCACTAAAGCTTGGTATGTCCAAGTATGATGTAGAGGAGTTGCTAAATCTATGTTTCTGTCAACAAGGACTAATAAGGGCCTTTGGAAGCTGAAAAGATGACACTTTGTTAGTACTTCTTGAAACATGGCTAAAGCACCCCAGTAACATCCTGAGTGGTATCAGCCACCTTATACATCTATTTCAAGATAAAAGCAAAACTGCCTACTGCTGAGCTCCTCCAGCCCTCCCAAAAATAACTGGGGCTGATCACTATGATAAATTCCATTAATCAAATCTTACTAATGATAAAGAGATTATTTTATACTGAGTGAAATTACCAATATATAAATATTGAGCAGAAGTTGAAACACTGACTTTTTAGATATTGACTAATACATCTTAGTGTGGATACACATTTGAGTTCCAAAAAACTGTTTCAGTGGGTAGTATTTGACCTTAATTCCCATTACAGTCCCCAAATACAGAATCTCACTTCCAAGGGTTCCTAATTTCATTTTTCTCTTTGCTTGTATATAAAGTCCATATAAAAATAAATTATGAACTTCTGAGATGCACTGTGGTAATTCCATCAATACCCAATTTTGTAAAAATTGTAAAAAATGCAGTCATGACTAAAAGTCTTGGGCTATGGGCATATGAAAAATTTATAGTGAAGACAGGAAGGCTGGGAGTTGACAGAACATTACAACAACAATTTCTCTTAAGCACATTATCCCTACAACATGCAGTTGAAGTACATCTGAACAGAGAAAAAACATTTAAACGCCCTACTCTGGATTTCCTTGCATTAAGTATATTCACTTAAATATATAATCTCAAGAGCCTTAGTCACCTGATTCTGAAAGCCAAACTAAAGATCTGAAGCCATTAAACTGGTTAAAGTTTGCTATGTTTCCTTTACCTTGCATTTTCATTTTGAGGGCAATGATGCTACACTATCAGGAAAACAAGCCACACCTCTGAAGGAAAAGCAGTGCTTACAATTCAGTTCTCATGAAAATTAAGAAACTGGTATTTCACAACTATTCTCTCTCCTTTCAAGCTCATTCCTTTTGCCAATTGATGCTTTTGTGCCTTTTATCCAAGCTCTGATTTTAATTTGAGATAAAAGTATGATGACTGTTTTATACCTAGTTAGCAGATTCTAAGTTTCCTTCAGCTATGGTCTTGCCAACACATCTCCACCTTTTCATGTACAATATAAGCTCTCATAACACACCTTCCTAAGGCAGCCTGTGGAGTATTCAGCTACCTGAGAGCAACAGTGTATAGGGATGCTGCTGAGAACACATCATCAGATGCTCACAAGCATCCACAAAGGATTCAAAGGTGATGACTTAACAGACCTTATTTATCCAGGTGGTAGTCCTCAAGCAGTGTCCTCTGATCAAGACAGAGATCAGCTGGGAAACACTTGCTTTTGATAGAACTGAACTGGTAGTAGTGTTCACAAGCAAGAAAATGGGTCTGTCTTTCTTTTTAAGGACTTCAGAGCTATGTTCAGACATCCAACTGCATTTCAAAGCCCTGTAAACAGAGTGTATTTACAGAAGTTCGGCTCTTGCTGGGTTTAGAGACTGAACAAAATTAACTGGTTCATAACATAATTTCTGACTTACTGTCCTAGGACCATACTTTTAACAGTTATAGAAGTTTTTTTAAATGGGTTATGCTGTGGGATTGGAAAACTCCCTTGAAAGTATGTAAATTCTGTTAATAAAGAATTTGAACCCAATTCCTATAGTTTTTAGTACAGTGGTGACTTACCCAGACAACTGAAATATGAAAAATAAAATGACTAACACAATACCTGAATTGGCCAGCTCCAAGTGTATCACCTGTAAAAAGACTGTTTCTGGCATCTCTTAGATTCTCTCTGAGCTTCTTATCCAGTTTCTGAGGATGGGAAAAACAAAACCACTTTTAACAAACCAATGGTTTCCTAACCTCTTTACACAATCATCATTAAAAGATTTATTGTGCTGATTTTATAGCTTATAAATGTCTTAAATGCAGGAAGACTAGGTCCAGTGCACATGGGAAATAAAGAAATTTTACATCTATTTTGGCCCTCCAGCATTTATATCTGGACTACACTGTCCAGATATAAATTTATGACCAGGACTACACTGAAGATATTTCCTTTACATCTACTAATCTCATCCCAATTAGCACCCATTCTCTAAACATGCAAGTAGAAAATACCAGTAGGAAGCATCAAGAGGAAACCACAGCAAAAGCAGGAAATTGGGCTGGCAGACACTGCCACACAATTGTTTCATAAAAGTGAGATTATTCTCAATATGAGTGCATGAACACTGCATGCTTTAATCAGTATTACCATTTCCCTGACAAAGAAGATGTGAAGAAGATGGAAGAAATGAACCACAGTGACTCCTAATGAAGGCAGCTCTGTAGAGATTGTTAATTGTGATTTAGTTTGGTCATTTCATCCCTATTTGATAATCAAGTTCAATGTCAGTTTAATTTGCTGTACTGAAAATGTCTTGTACTTGCAGGGCTTCCCAGTAAGATTGATAAAACCTTCTTACTGATACACACAGAGGAACACAGGCCCAGCAGCCACTTTGTAAACTGTGCAGATGCAGCTTAATTATAATGCCTATTAAAAAATCTTGATAAACTCTAGGAATATAAACTCTAAATATAAATAATTAGGAATAATTATTTATATTTAAGTTTTTCAGTATCTGATTCCCTGACACTACAGTTTCTACAGAAGTTCTGTGGAACTGAAATCAGAAAGAAAAGTGGATGTATCTATTTTCCAGTTTCATTTCCTTCATGAGGAAAAGGATACAATGACACTAGATCTCTGTCTAGTACTGAGAAAAGTGAAAGTGATGTTTGGAAAGTCATACAGCAATAATAAGTGTTTAGAAAAACAGTTCTTACCACTGCCACCATTTCAGCTGCAGTTCCTCTTGAGCATCTGATTATAGGTATAGCTCCTAATAAAAGATACATTGACTTCTACGTGCACTGTCAATTTCAGATTATTACATTACTTTTTATAAACAACTTTAACTAACATTCTGAGATTAAACACAAACTTACATTAAACTTTTCTCTTGCGGTCTTTATCTATGAAATGAAAAATACTATACAGAAATATTAAATAAAGTTTTACAGAAGTGAGTACCCCATACAACAATTTATGAGAAATAGAGTATATATTAGAAAACAAGCTCATCCACTGTTGGAGGGACAAATTATCCCATACAGATGCATTAGAAGTTATTTTCAAAAGGTTAGAAGTCCCTTGAACATAATAATAAGTATTATACCACCACAACACATCTGTTACAACTCACTGCTATGTCCAGGACTATCTATCTATGATAATGCTATTTTCAAAAGCACATTTTCCATTGGCTTTCAGGTTTCAAAATATTTAGCCACAGTTTCTCACTTATCTATACAAATATGAAAATTCCAAAACCACAGATTTTAAGTGACTGAGAAAAAGACATTAATTTGTATCACACTAACACCTGAAAGAACTGAATAGGTCCAAGGGAATCTCTCTTGAACTGACTGCCCCATGGCAATCCCCAGCTCTCCTTGTAGGAAAGCTATCTCAGATAACCAATTTCACTTACAATTCAAGTTAAATGTCATCACTATGAAAAATGTATCAGCTAAGTGTCAAGGAAATTCACAATAAAATAAGTAAACTTAATATATCTTCCTATTCCTTTAGGAAGTTATTTCCCCTGTATCTTTGCAGGGTTTGTCAGAGGAATTTTTTTTCTTCTAACTCTGTGGTGTTTAGGGTTTTGGGGTTTTTTTGGTTTTTTTTTTTTTTTTTAATTTTTTTTTTTTTTTTTTTTTTGTTTTGAGAATGACAAATCCAAACTCAAAGCACTATTGCCTTCATTGCAAACTAGGATTTTGTTAGAACAGTGCATTCAAACCTTTGCATTTCAGTATTCTCCTCCCTCCGGTACTGAAGACTAAGACTCAACTCCCATGAAGGCCAACCTCGACTGTATTTTGCAGTGATATAAAACAAGATATTTGAGTGATAGAAAGCAGTGATATTTGAGCAAGATCATTATCCAACCCTGTAAATTATTGAGATTTTGGTCACAGACCTAATTCTGCTTTTAATTTTCTATATGGAATCACTAGACTTCTAGTTATCTCACTGAATATGGAAAATATGCTAGAATATTTGGAAACTTACCAAGTGTAACAAAAAAACAGAAGAGACTATCAACAATAGTGTCCATTATAGTTTCCATTTCTGTGTCTGTTATATCTGGTCGGTTAATGGCTTAAGCAGTGTGGAAAAAAGAATAGGGTTAAATAAGTTTATGCCATTTTAATAGTGAGAGAGCAATCCTCTTCTTATCTGATGGCTGTTAGCAGTCAACAGCTTTTGTTGCAAAAGAGATTACATCCTGAAATGCCCCTCTCTCCACACTTGTTAGTTTCCCCTTGCTTTTTTTTTTCTGAGAAAAAAAGTGGCAGAACTTAATTATTGCTTATTAGGTCAAACACGATACAATAATTTCCGAATCTCTCTCACTGCACACCTGTCTTTTGCATTGTTAGTACTGCACAAACAAAAACCTACTAAGAAACATGTTATACAAGAGAAATGGCCATCCACTTGGCTAACATTTTTCAGGGAGAAAATCTTCAAGAACTACCTGTATAAAATAATTAATTATAGTATGCAGTTATTTATATTTAAAATTTCTAAATCCCACCTCTTGTATGGAGATTCCTTTTTTTTTTCTCATAAATTCACCATCAGTCTCTAAATTAGGGGTAATTCCCAAGGTATAAAACATTGTACTTGACAGATAAGAGAGATTTCCTTCCCACATGTAGGTCAAAACAGAAGACATCCAGCAACATTTCACTTAAGTAACTAACCCTGACAAGAATAAAACAGCCAACAGGAAACACCAAACCAAATCTTCTCACAGGTCTCAAGTCAAGCACTGTCTCAGGATTCATGCCATAAATCCTATCCTTGTTTACCTTTAAAAATTTCTCACATCATTACCTGTCTTACCCTCTTCAAAAATGAATTTCAAAGCTCTAAATATGAATAAGCCTCCCATCCTAAATTTATGCATGGACAGCCATAACCATGGACAACTATAACTTTAAAGGTGCTTTTTCCCCCCAGCTTTTCTCCTGTAAGAACTTTAGAGACATGGATTGTATTTCAGCAACTACACAAAGTAAGCTAAAGTTCTGACTAGACTGACAGCAGCAAGAGAAGTTGTAAGTTTCTGAAATATCAGCACCAAGAAAGGCAGACCATTCCCAATATCTGTATTTTTCTATAATGACAAAGCTTTGAAGAAATTCACTGGGGCTATCATTCTGCAGTTATCTCCAACTAATGGTCTCCCACTTTACAGGGGGGAAAAAAACCTCATTTTTACTCTCTTCCCTTTTCCAATTTTAACATTTATTTCCCATCCTGTTAATATGTTTAAAGTGCTTGCAGTAATGTGCATACTGTCAGTGCCTTCTAATTTTGTCTACCATGCACATTTTATCAGCACATTCCTTTTCTTGTACCATAGCAACCAACACGGATACTTAATATTCCTGCTTAGACCAACCTTTGAGAAACTCCATTAACAACCTTTTGGTAAAATGTTCTACCATGTTTTCCATCAGTTTCTCTTTCTCCACTCTAACAAGCTTATGGGAATGCATCTATTACAGAAAAGTAGGCATAAGTCTCCTACTTTTCCCTGTTGTACTACAAAATTGAACCAGATTGGAAAGAATGCTAAAGAAGCACTCAAAAGTGCTTCTTTTCAAGCATGAAACAGGATGTCTCAAATATCAACTTTATACCAATATTACTCATTTACTCTTCCTTATACACTGTCTTAGAAAAACAGAATCAGAGGAAGCCTGAGGGATTAACTAGTTGGTGCTCCTTTCCAAAGATGAGTTAAACCCATGTAAATTTCTGTATCTAAACCAATTCAAAGAGCTTCCCAGTCATAAAAATAACATAATATTTATAGGTAATCTAATATTTCACTATTTTTAAAGTTAGAAAGTGCTCCTAATATCTGATCAGCAACATTTTTGTTGCATGTAAACTCATCACTTCTTGTCCATTACTAAACAGAGATAATGTATTGTGTCCTTTGTGTGTCCTTTCTATGTGGGAAAGTCTTTCACATAATTGAAGGATTTTATATTGCTTATTTGTCCTGACATTATCTCTCTGTAAAAGCAGTCACACAGCCAAGGAATCAGGAAACTGAAAATTAACCTGTTTTGTGATATTTGGTCTGAGTTCACTCATTCAGATACCTTTGTGGTCACACAGAGCAATGGTGCTGCAAGAATAGCAGCTGTCTTTAAGTATCCTCAGATTACACAGACTTTTGTAGATTATGAAGCTGGCAGTCTCCTGCTAGGGTTACTCTGCACAGGCAAAAAAGCCCACCTCTTCCTCACCTCTGCACTCCTACTGCCTGTCAGTGTCAGATCTAGAACTCACACAATGATCAGCCATTGAGATCTAATGGAAAACTCATCACTCTGTTAGAGATCAGATTTCTGCTCCCTGAGCTTTTGGAGGTAACTCATCTAAGGCAGCCACTTGCTCCAAACCAAGCTGAACAGAAGTCTTGAGGAAAAAAAATAAAGTTCCAGGAGGCTGACTTCACTTGCAACTCTGAAGCTTTATGAAGAAGCTGACATGCTTGGCTCACATGCTTGCAGAAGCAATCAGTATTGCTTATTGTCTAGAATGCCCTTTCCCACCCACAGTGACTATCTACATGTGAAAACAATATGTAATTTTTCCAGTATTATTTGTTGCATAAAAAGTGTTATTATCCATAAACATCTATACCACAGTCTTCCTTTGTTATTTAAAAATATGTATTTATTTTTCAGTATCACACTCACCATGTAATAAAAGATGCTGAAGTGAATATCTAAGAATTGCTTCTTTCATGATTTTACATTATCTAACAGATTATCCTGAATTCTGAGCAGATCAAAGCAAAATAAGGTAATTGCTGGTTATTAGCTACAACTTCTAAAGTAAATTTCAACTTCAAACATGCCTGTATAATTTTTATATAAATTCTACTTACCACGGTATGAAACAAGTTCTTTGTTTTGGTTGCACAATACAAACATATCATCTTCTAAAGTAATAAAATTAAGATATTGATCAAACACCTAGAAAGTGAAGTATAATGGTCAGAATAATCCAGAGTGAAGCATAAAAAAAAACTATATGTAATTTACTGCTACATTTTACAGAAGTATCTATTAAAAAAAATAAATGCAAGATATTAAAAAGCCTGTGTAAGGGTTGAGTGATCAACGAAATATCAGAGCACTGGAAAGTGCCAGAACTGTCCAACTTCAACTGTTTCTGTGCACAAAGTTTCAGCAGCCAAGTATCACTGAAAAAACACATGTGGAGGACATTTCAATATTATAGGTCCACTTTTTATGAATATGAAGGACTGCAACATAATCAGCCCTGAGCTCTCAGGTAGGAGAGATGAAAGAGGACAATATCTGAACAATAAGACAGATCATGAATTTTAACTTTTCTGTAACACACCTGTGCATTCAGGAAAAAAACTAAACTCCTCTATAGGATAAACTATTAAGGAGACATCACAACTGAAAAACAGATTTAAGAAAGTTAGAGGGCTATGCCAATTTCCTGCTGCTGGACCTAAGGCTTAAACAATACTAGTAGTGTTCATTTTATTTCATGAGTTCTTTCTCTCATGCCAGTAGTACTAACTGGAGTGAGAAAAAGTGAATGTATTTAAGTGTGTTACTTAGTAATTTACAGGTTTTGGTACAGCCATTCAACAAAAATAAAAGTAAATCCCTAACACATGCCTTTAAGTCATAAAGGTACAGGAGAGCACTCAGTAAAAGTGTGTACATATGAAATATTATTTCAAATGAGAACTGCAATCCTACTGCTCTTCTTGTGTATTTTGGAGATAATACTGAAACATATATGCACTGAAAGCACTCATTCAGCTGATGTGATCAAGAATCCTCTGAAACCACTGTGTTTCCCCTCTTTCATTTAGCCCAAAAGTCTTGCAACACTTTGCCTTTTGACAGCTGAAGTATGGCACTAAGCTGCATTACTGGGATGATTGTAGGTTCTGGTTTTTTCCCCAGTATGCCTGAAAATAAGAATGCAGTGACACCTTTAATGGTGCTAATATGAGGGACTGGGGACTTTCTTACCTTAGCCACTTGAGTTACTGCATTAGCACCTATAGCAGCATTTGCAATATCTTCCAGTTTACTTCTTGAAATGGCAGAAATGAAGTTTAAATAGTAAGACTCATAAAGCTGGTTTCGAAGATCCTAAAAGAAAGGAAAATTTTCCTGAATAAGTACTAATACATTCCTGACTCATTAAAAGAAGAAATCATACTTTTACTATGCAATGTTACAGTTATCCACAATCAAACTGAACCTTCAGAAGTGCTTAGCTGTCTGTTCATACAGCTCTACACACCGTGTTTTGATTACATATCCAGATATAAACAACCTACCACAGAACTGCAAAAAACCAGGAAATGACATTTAAGCCAAAAGGCAGCAAGTGCTTATCCACACCTTACTGCTGACCAAAAATACCCTTCGCTCTTCTCCTTACTTTGGCAAAGATATCAACCTTCCATCCATCTCCTTACCAGAAATGTGAAAAATTGAGGTTAGCCTAATCCAGTCTTCCCATTCAAAGCAGCAGCTTCCCTGGTGCAGCTGGCTCAGGATAGTGTCCAGTCAGTTTTTGAATCTCTCCAAGGATAGAGACTTCACAAACTCTCCAGGCAATCTGTTCCAGTGTTTGGCCACCCTCATTAAAGTAGCTTTTTCTAATGTTAAATGGAATATTTGTACCCACTGCCTCTTGTCTTTTCACTCCCCAGACTCCCTCTGAAACACATGAGACATGTTTACCCTTCTACTTGTTGGGAAATTGAAGTTTTGCATGATAATATTTTGGGTAATATTTTCTGACAAATATGTGCTGTAGTTACAGTCACATTCTGGTGAGTGCAAGATTACTTCACACACATTGTTGTGTGGGCTCTTTTGAAAAATTACAGATGCAAGTTACCTGGCACATTCTGTCAATATTTTCTTCTGTTGGCATTACAAAGTAAACAGCTGGAACATCTGGAATAGCATCCCGATCTGAATGCAAAAGCCTGACAGGAAGAAAAAAGACATTTCCAATGTGTTTTTTTTTCTCTGATATGTATAAAATTTAAGAAGTTAAAGAAATTACTCATTTGTACACACAAATGAAATTTCCTACAATTTCCTTCTATATTTAGCTAGAGTTTTAGCAAGAAATCACATTTGTGTATTTTTCGGCTGACTATATTAATAGATGTGTTCAAGTTTATTCAAAGCTTGAGAAAAGGCATTACAAACGTTCAAAACCAGATTATCCATTCAGAGAAAGCTAAAATATTCCACCTACAAAGTTCATATGTGAACTGCTGATGTGGTAAAAACCCACTATATTTAATTCTATTAAACTTGTTTTTCCTGCTTGAAGGCAAGGTGCTTACATGTTTTTCTCATGCTTCTGCTGATGTGTAAGCAGGTTAAACTGTTCCCATTTCTAGCCTTCACTTAGCAAAAGTTAATGAACTTGGAAAAAAATACATGTATGTTCAAAGTTCCTTCATGACTATTACCACAGCTAAGGAATGACAAGGTAATGGACTAGGTAAATGTAATCTGGGGAAAAAGACATGAGAAATCTCTTAAAATAATACCTAAAGATTTCATCTGTTTGACAGCAGACAAGTAAAATCTACGTGTAAGAAGACAGGCAAAGAACATACACAGTCCCATAAAACAGTCTGTTAAAATATAATTTTAATGTATATGATTGCAAAAGGATTTGTAGAGACAAAATAATACCTACTGGATAATTTTTATTTTTGAACAAGGGCCTCCTTTTTTGAGCAAGAAATCCTAGTGAACATTGTTTGGAATGATCTCTTCACTCCCTGATTCTGCATAATGGCATCTGATTTTAGGAACAAGTCAGTTTATAATTTTTATTCTAGCAGTTATTTATTCAATAACTCTTTACTGATCTGTTAATTATTTTGGGGAATATTAAATAATGTTCTTTTTACAAAAGAATTCCCAATTTTTCAAAAGTACTTACAGATGCAAAGTGATCCCCATATCCCTCAGCTCTTTCACTGACAGCAAAGGTGAGATGATATCTTGGCCAAATCTGTCATAAATGAGAACCTGAAACAGAAACACATCATCTCATAAAGTGCTGTAAAAAGTGGATACTGTAGAATACTGTGGATACAGGAATCCAGGTTTAGGGAACTACTACCCCAACTTCAAAACTGCTTCAACATCTAAACATCTACCAATTTACAATAAATCTTTAATTTGTCATGGATTTCCATTTGTGCTTACAAATAAATAAAATATAAAAGAAAAAACAAGGGGAAACTCAGTGATAAAGGGGGGAAAAGAACCATCACTTCCATCTGAAAAGTGTCTTGTCAAACAAGAGTTAACTGTTCAAAGATTGTTATTGTGTGTGCAGCGTTTTCCTGACTGCATTTGGGAGAAAACAAGAGGAAAATCAGAAGAGAAAATGGGACTTAGTGAAAAAAGACAATGGATGAAGAGACAGAATATATACTTTGTAGTAATAAAAACTCCTCATGACCTACAAGTTACATTTTAAAGCTAGCCTGAGCTCAGATTCTTCAAGCTATTGATAGTTCTTCCATTTGTATGGGCTTTCTTTCTGACTCTGGTATTTTTTCAACAGCTCTGATACTCAATTCTGTGTATTTACAGTACAGGAAAAAATAGTTTGTACAAGTTGATAACACAAGAAAGATGATTTAGTTAAAATCTGCAAATCTGAACTTTTTTGAACACCATAAAATCCTCATGTTCCAGTTCCAAAAGTTCTTACCTTCCATACTGGTTCTCCTGTGCTGTTTTTAACTGGAGGAACATTGAAGTTCAGCATACGTTTCAAAGCCACTGGAAAACAAAGCCAAAGAATGCTTTACTCTCTTTACACTTCAAAAACAGTGACTTAAAGACTTTGGCAGGATTTTATTATACATTTGAAAGGAAAACCATCACAAAGTATAAATACAACAAGTCACATTTTCATTATTTTTATGCAGCTTTGACTTACAAGTGGCTCACATCTGCTAGAATTTATGGACTCCAGAGGACACAGCAAAAGGCAGAGAAGCAAGTTCTAAAACATTAATCCTCCTTAGTTAAACAGGCTGTATTCTAACAAGGTTTGCCTTAAAAATAATTGCAGTATCTTCTTGGAGGTGCATTCTGTCCAGTGGGAACTGGTTTGCTTTATTCCTCGATCTGCTTTTCCTACCCCACAACAACATACACAAAAAATACTTTTATGCCTGACTAAAATCAATACACAGTTTGAAAGACTTTGAGATCTCGTATGAAGAAACTGCTGATTTAAAGGATACAAAAATACCCTTAGTTTGTAGCAGGAAAACTCTCTGAAAGATGAATGAACTTTAATTTAACTTTCCATTCCACATACAAACCAAAGCAGATCGTTTAACCTACCTCTAATTTATAAATCTATTATGTAATGAATCCTTCCTCATTGATCTGATTAAACAACACAGTATGTGCTGCTCTCCCATCTTTGACTAGCAGCAAAAGGCTATTTGTGCTATAGCACCAATTCTCTTAAAACTCCTAACAAAATCATCACAGAGTTTTGCAAAGAGGAAAAACTTGCACAAATTAGAGTGATGGATACCACTTAGCTCATAAATGGAGAGCAGTAGAAACAATTAACTTCTGACTCTGGCTGAATGAATACAGTGCAGTTCCTGGGATCTACAGTATCACAAGACATCTCAGGCTGGAGAGGACCTTGGAAGACCTCCAGTCCAATCTCCTGCCTAAGGAGGCTCAGCTCTGAGGCTAGGCCAGGCTACTCAGAGCTTTATCCAGTCAGCTCTCCATGGATGGAGATACCATAACCACATTGTGCAACCTGTGGCACTGACTGTCCTTGTGGAGAAAAAGCTTTTCCTTACTTCCAGTTTGAACATCTTGTTTATGTTATGCAATTTATGCTGGTTGCGCTTTACCCTACTGTACACCACTGCCAAGGGGCCTGGTTCCATCTTCTCACTGCTGCCCACAGGTATTGGGGAGCTGCTGTACAGTCCACCCTGAAGCCACCTGGTGAAAACTCCAGGCAGAACAAGCCTTAGTGCTACAGCCTCACCAGAGCCTCTGACCACCTTGGCAGTCCCTGCTGACTCCCTCCAGCTGATGGTCCACTGGGACCCCCTGCAGGTCTTTACCACAGAGCTGCTCTCCACACTGCTGCCTGTATGTGCAAGGAGTTTTTCCTTTAGAAGGGCAGGAATTTGTCACTGTTAAATTTCATAAGATCTCTGCTAGCCCATTCCTCTTGCCCATCTAGGTGCCTCCAAATGGCAGCTCTACCCTCAAGTAGAAGGGATTCCCCTAGTTTGCTGTCACCTGCACACTTAATCAGAGTACACTCTGACATGCCCTCCAGGTGACTGACAGACATTTTAAACAGGAGAGGTCACAGAATACACTCATGCAGTGCTCTAATTGTTACCAGCCTCTAGGTAATTATGTCTGATTAATCACAAACCCTCTGAGCCTGACCATCCAACCAGTTTTTTTAATGTAGTTAGTTGTTCATCCATCTAGTCCATGACATCCTAACTTGGATATAACACCACAGTGTCAAAAGCTTTGCTGAAGTCAAGGTAAATTCAATACTCCTGTCCTGTTGCCTACAAACCCAGTCATTTTATCACTGAAGGCAATTAGGCCGGTCAGGCATGATTTACCATACATAAATTCATGCATGCATTTCCCCTCATGTGATGAGAAGTATTTTCCAATAGGATTCACTCACTGATTGACTCCAAAGTGACACTAAGGCCTGGAAGCATTTGTAGGTGAAGACTGAGGCAAAGGCAGCACCTTAGCCCTATCCATGTCTATCACCATTAGATGACCAGCTCCATTTAGCAAAAATCCAACCCTTTTTTTCTTATTTACATTTTTGCTACGAATGTTGCAGCAGAAGCACTTCTCCATTCTTGAGATACATGCTGCACAGCTCAACCTCAGTAGAACTTTGGCTTTCCTAATATCATCTCCTCATGGCCAGGCAGTGTTTCTGGTGCCCTACTTCCTCCTGTCCACTGCCCTTTCAAATGACATTACTAGAAGTGAAATACAAATGTAGGAAAATCCAAGGTAGCACTGAATGCTGAGTCTTGATGAGCTCCAGCCTTCCATTTGCTTCATACTTTTTTCCTTTCTCTTTTAAACACCATGAAGCAGCTCTGAAAATTGATTACAGGCTGCTCCTGGATTCTCTGGCCCCTCACTGCTGGTGACATCTTTAGCCATATGAGCAATTTTATATAAAGCTGTATGGCTATGTGCTTTGGTACTACTGGAACTGAAGCAGCTGCACTGCAGAGTTTAACATCTAAAGTAAAACTTGGCATAAACTCTCTGCTAAGAAAGAGTAATCAGACTAGTAACGTGCTGTGACAATCATGTCAACATTCAGCAAGTATCCGAGTTCCTTTTCTGTATTCATACTGTCATTTCATTTACATTAATGCTGAATGCTCTCTGGGGCAAGGATCAGGTTTTTACTGTGCTTGCACAATGATATGCTTCTGTTATGAAACCAATCCTGGTTATGAACCAGGATAAAGGTCACAACAGATGGTGCACATACATGGTAAGACCATAACGAAATGATAAGAAACCTTTTTCTGAGTACATTTTAGTTGCTGAATCTAGCTCCTTGGAAAAGACCTCCTTAACAGAAGACGTCATGGATTCAGCTGTAAAGGCTGACTGAAATAATCAAGTAACAACTGGTGACATGGATAGTGGGACTGAATGCACCTGCAGCAAGTTTGCCAATGACATCAAGCTGTGTATGGTCACAAAATCACAGAATCATTCAGGATGGAAAAGACCTCGAGGATCAGTGAGTCCAACCTTTGACTGATCAGCACCTTGTCAACCAGACCATAGCACCAAGTGCCATGTCCAGCTGAACACCTCCAGGGATGGTGGCTCTACCACCTCCATGGGCAGTTCATTCCAATGTTTAACCCTTTCCATGAAGAAATTCCTCCTCAATAAGCTGGAGAGAAGGGAGGACATCCAGAGGCACCTTGACAGGCTTGAGAGGTGGGCCTGTGTAAACTTCAGGAAGTTCAGTTAGGCCAAGTGCAAGCTCCTGCAGCTAGTATGGGGCAATCCCAAGCACAAATGCAGGCAGGGCAGAGAACGGATTCAGAGCAACCTTGAGGAGGACTTGGGGGTGTTGGTGCATGAGAAGCTTGACATGACCTGGCAGTGTGCACTTACTGCCCAAAAAGCCAACTGTACTCTGGGCTGCATCCAAAACAGTGTGGGCAGCAGGATGAGAGAGGGGATTCTGCACCTGTGTTTTCCTCTGGTGAGATCCCACCTGGAATACTATGCCCATATCTGGGCCCAACACAAGAAGAACTTGAGCCTGTTAGATTAAGTCCAGAGGAGGAACACTAAGATGATCAGAGGGCTGGAGTACCTCTCCTGTGAGTAAAGGCTGAGGGAGTTGGTTTTGTTCAGCCTGGAGAAGAGAAGGCTCCAGGGAGAACTTATAGTGCCTTCCAGTACCTAAATAGCGTTAGAAGAATCCTGGAGAGGGACTTTTCACAACATCATGTAGTGACAGGACAAGGGGGAATGGCCTTGAATGGAGACAGTAGGTTTAGATGAGATATAAAGCAAAATTTCTTCCCTGTGAGGGCTGTGAGGCTCTGGAACTGGTTGTACAGAGGCTGTGGATATCCCATACCTGGAAGCGTTCAAGGTCAGGCTGAATGGGGCTTTAAGCAACCTAGTGAAAGGTGTTCCTGGCCACAGCAGACAGGGAGCTAGAATGAGATGATCTTCAAGGCCCCTTCCAACCCAAACCACCCTATGAACACAGTGAAACAGAACAGAAAAGAATAAAGCTGTACAGAATATGAGCTCAAAGAAAATAGGCTTTATTAGAAAGATAGCAAAGAGAAGATAAGCAAAGAACTTCAGAAAAACATCAAACAGCACTATCAATGGTAGAAGGCAGAGGAATGAGATTACAAAAAAGGAGACAGGTACCAAAAAATTAAGCATACTAGTAAAATATTAGGGTCCATAGAGACTAAGACTGAGATTTTTAGGCAGACGACTTGAAACATTTCATGCTAGCCAAATACATCCAGAATTCTCTATACCACCAAAGATACTGCAGCTATCAAGAAGAAAGTTCATAATTACAGCTTAACTACTGACTACAACTTTGGCAAGTAAGGGAAGTAGAGGACTACAGAGGTGACATTCCCTGTGAAGAGTATGTCCAAGGCTTTACGAAGCAGCATCAAGGCAGAGAAGAATCAATGAAGGACTCTCAGCAATGTCTAAGAAGAGACTGAACTAACAAATCCTTTACTCACAGAAATCCTCATGCACAGTTAGTTTAGTTGTTATTATCGTATTCCCAAATTCTTGAGGGTCACTACAGACTTGGATGCCCCTGTATTGTCTTAACATGAACGCGACAACAGCAACTTTATTTTTGCACCATTAAACGCTATTTCCCGTCGATCTTTCCCACGGGCAGAAAAAGCGAAACGGAGGGTGCGCTCCCACGGCCGCGGGAGAAGGCACCGCTCACGGCCCGGGCCCGGCCAAGACCCGCCCCGGGGGCGCCTTCCACACCTCGGCAGCACCTACGGCCACGTCCCCGGGACCTGGGGCCCAAGCCCCTCTGCGAGAACTGCGGCCCGAGGCTCCGGAGCCCCGCGGCCCCGGGCCCGCCGCCGCAGAGGAGAGAAGGCGGTAGAGGGGCCGCCACCCCGTTGCCGGGAGACCCAAGCCGGGTGAGAGGGCGCGAATCCCCGGCGGAGGCGCGGCGGCGCCCGCAGCTCACAGCGCGGGCACAGAGGCGGGCGCGGCGGCGGCGGCGTGCGGCCGGCCCCGCTCCCCCGCCCGAGCGCCGGGAGGGGCCGGTGCCGCCGAGCGGCAGGACCGCGGGCGGGCGCTCACCTGTCTGCTTCTCCCGGATCCCGGCCGCCATCTTCCCGCGCCGCCGGCCCGGCCGCGCCGCCCCGCCCCGCCGCCGCCTGCGCAGCCGCCGCGACACGTGGCGAGCCCCGGGCCGGGGGCGGGCCCGGCTCCACGGCAGCGGCGAGGCAGGAACGCCCGCTGACGATTGAAAAGACAGGCCTGGGCTGTGCCCGCCTGAGCACAGGGCGGGGGATGGCCTTTTGCAGCGCTTTTCTATGGAGTAGGTGGTTTAACGAAAAAACTGAAACAGTTTTGATACGACCATCTCATGACTAAATGGCAGGACTGGTGTTTCAAAGCCAAGATCTAGCTAGAAATAAAGTAATGTTGTTTTAGTGAGTTACTGCTTCCCTTTGCCTCAGTTGGCACTTGCCCACAGACCCCTTGCCTTCATGCCCTTCCAGCAATCCCACCCACAAGCTTGCCCCAGCTCAGCTTTGGATACCACGGATAAACATGCCATATACACCTTTGTGTAAATCTACAGGTACACAAATGAACCTACGGAAAATAGCGATAACTGCTAGAGCTAAAATCCATAAATCAACAAAATAAAAACACAGAACATACATGTTTAACCTTTTATTGCACTTTGGACATATACACGGTATTTCCCACAATTACTGGTTATTTCAACACTGATGCTACAAAACACCACTTGAAGATGCAACAGAGCTTAGGCACTGATCCCGCAGAGTTGAAGTTAGAGCTAAAAAAATTTACAAAATTACATTGTATTGTATAACATTCTAAATACCATAACTTCAAAAATAATATTGTTTATGTAATACAAAAATCAGAGGGTTAGAGTGTAGTTTTTTACAAACATTAACATTTTGAAAATTATTTTCTGTATACATATGATTTGACATTTCAAAAGGTTTTGCATTTTTTTTTTTTTGCAAATTTTTCTTTTTTCCTATTAGACATTCCCTTAGGTAAGGAAAAGAAAAGTTTGAGCTTTAAACATGTTTTACCATATAAAACAGATTCAAAATATATTTGAAAGGCATATTTTGTAGGCTTCTGTGTTGCAATTCTATTTAAATTAGATTTTTTTGGCTACTATTTTCAAAATGCAT
The DNA here is from genome assembly GCF_022539315.1 of Serinus canaria. Taxonomy (NCBI): domain Eukaryota; kingdom Metazoa; phylum Chordata; class Aves; order Passeriformes; family Fringillidae; genus Serinus; species Serinus canaria. The sequence goes on along the minus strand of NC_066319.1, from coordinate 35,206,299 downwards.
ATGCAGAATGTGAGTGTGAATTAATACTCTCAAAATTCTTATGTTTTCAAATTCCAGGACATAACATCTTAACGAAAATAATCAAAGGTGCAGCACATAATGGTTTAGACTTTTAGTATGAACAATGTTTTTCTCTTTTGGACTATATTTCACTCTTCATTCAGTTAAAAAAGCTAACAGCTTTTTCTGGTAAGCATCCTCTGAGTGGGCAAAAAAGCAAGTCACAAATTCCTTATTCCTCGGTTTTTCAAACACAGAGCTAAAATATTTGATGGTGGTCTTTTTCTTCTATCTACATTGTTAAGGAGACCATACTAAACCTACTAATTCTAGTATATTACCGTTTAGTAGGAAATTATCACTCTAGAAAACAAAGAGCTTATTTGATGTGCTAATTCCAGATGGAAGCTAAAGGTTTGATGCAGAAACTGTGGGGAACTGAAGTTCTTTGGCCAAACACAAAAAGGACTGGAATAGTTCTTTCGTGGTGCTGACAAGTCTTATAAAAGACTCAGCTTCTATAAGAATATATTTAATACACAACCAATGCACACAGAATTATTCTCCCTGTGTTACAGAAATACTGAAAGTAAGTAGCCTCCCTAATGTCAAGGTGTGCCTCAGGCTATGTTTATGTAAAATGAAAACTACCCCATAATATTGCACTTCAGTGATCTGCTACAAAAAAAAAAACCTAGGGTCCTTATAGCTATATAAATTGTTCTTACAATGTCACTAATGAACAGTTCAAATAAATTTATGACTGATCTATATAAATAAATGCTGAAAATGAGGAAATTCCTTTCCATAGCAGCATTCATGAATACAACTTGAATATATGAAGTATTGTATTGGGAGTGTCTAGATAGAGCTGATCAAATCAACAGAAAAGTGAAAGACAACTTGTCGTGAACAAGTACACGTCAGTATTAGACAATGGGAACAGAATCTATTCAAGAAAAACCCTTTCAAGCAATATTACATCCTGTGTTTTTACTGATTTTATGAATTCAGTGTTTGGATATAGCATTGTACAGCAGATTGTTTTAAAGTGGACATTTTTTACACCTGGCATATAGGTTAGTTCTGCCTTTATATAAAAGCCTTTCAACTACTGAGTTCAAAAGTAATAAGCAATAAAAGGTGTGAACTCTATTTTTGTAATCTCAGGTATGTTTAGAAGCCTTAAGTTCACATGGTTTTATTATTTCTTTCCCCATTGAAGGTTTTAAAATGCTGTTTATTTAGTTCCAGGTTCTGAACACTTTCTCTTGCCACTGCAGGTACCAAAAGTCCTCATCCTTTAAAATTACTCACACTCTGTTTGCTACTTTTGTAAAATCTGTACTTCTCATATGGAATAACATTACAGAACATATTTATCATTAGCTAGGCAAGAAAAACAAATACTGTGCTCATTTTTAAAGTATAATATATCTGCAGGAAAGTCATTATTTTTGAAAAATACAAAGATACAACACAAATCCTTATTATGTAAACAAATTTGTGCCAAATCACTCTCCCTGTCATGGTAACAGACCATCGTGAAGGCTAAGAATACAAAGAATTATCGACAGAATACGAGTCAAAAATTATGCAAAAATTAGAAACACAGAATATTATTGGAGAAGACACTGAGAAAATGCTTAGTATGTAAACAAGTCAAATTACATTCTCCAAGAGATGATACGTTTCTTTCAAAGGAGACTTGAATATGCTTTTGGCCAACAAGCAAAAACCACTGCTAATCTTGTCTTAATTTCTAATATTCTTAAATTTATAATGACAAGACTGATTAGATTGTTTTAGGCATTAGTCATGACAAATGTCTGATCTAACACTTGCAATGATTTCCTTAGACTTTCTATTATTTTTTCAGAAGCACCTATCCATTTATAATTACTGTGGGTGTACTTCCTTGCCAAAGAATTCAAATGTAAAGCAATCCTGCTTATATTTTCAATTCAAAACAAGCTATATTAACAAAGAAGTATACAATTACTTTGCAGTATTTTGAAGAATGTGCGTATATACAGACACATATGTATCTATATTACATGTATAGCACAGCTTATGTTAAGGACATATAGCACAGGCACTCAAAACTAACAGAGGGAAATAGTATAATTTCAAAACAGAGTGCAGCATACATTTAAAAAGAATGTATTTAAATGTCCTTTTAATGTCATAGTTTTAGCATTAGGAACATTAAAATGTTGCTATATAGGAATTTCACTACTTATATTTTACAGCTTAATGGCCCAGCCATTTGCACAAATTACTGCAGCACTGAAATATATTTTATACAGTGCTCAGAATGTGCCTACAACTGAACTGGAAGAATTTAGAATAAAAGCTGGAAAAGTGTCAGGCCCAGACAAGCCTGATGGTAGACTTGCATGCTCAAATGAAAATACTTAAATGGAAGACAAGTTTATATGTTCTAATGAGCAACAAACTTTTCTTTCATACTTAACAATATGAAGTCTAACTCCTGTATTTCACTTTGAAAGACCAGGTATTGTTGCATGTTCAAAATTTCCTTCTGGTTTTTACTGTTTTGGCTCTATGAGTAATTAAAAATTAATGCACGACAGTAGAATGCAGAAATGTGCAAATGTCAAAGATCTTGTTTATAAACAGAGACAAGTACAACCGAATTTTGTTCTTATGCTGTATTATTTTACCTGTTTTCTCCAGACTTCCAATGCACTAGCCACAATGACCATAAAACTACAAGTATTTTAATTTTCCTGGGTTTTTATGAAGCATAAGAACATAAATGAATCGATACAAAACAAATTAATGAAAAAATAAACACAGAACTGAAGAACTGCATCACAGTTTTACGCAAGACGACACTCTACAGCAATTATCTTCAAAATCGACTCGGTTTGTTTTTGATAAATAAGTTACCTAAGTATTTGATACAATCCACATACTTACCTGTTACAGAGTGTGGTAACATTTCATATCAGTCTACAACAAAAGCTGACATTTAAACTACCTCTGCAAGAGATGCAGGACTCTTAAAGTCAACTTCAAAAGGAAAATTATTCAGGAGATAATTTTTTTTAATTTGAAAATTGTTTTTTATCTCATAATATTACAATTTTTAGCACTATTTCGGAAAAAAGGTCAGAAAATACTAAAAGCATGTTGCCCAAAAACACAGTAGCGAACTGAAAGCAGATGTTCCTGCAGAAAACTCAAGTTTCCAATGTTCAGTTTAATAGCAAAAATACTTACTCCCTTTCATCTCTTAGTGTGTTTCTGATGGTGAGCTCCATTTTATTTTTGAACTGCTGATAAGTCTTTGTTCTGGGAAGCTCTAAGCAATTAAGAAGTCTGTTCCCAATGGGATACCTTATACGCAAAAATTTAATAGTAGGTTCAGGATCAAAACCAATGGATGGTATATAAGAGGAGCCTGTTACAAAGAGCAGAATATCCTCCAATGTCACTACAGAGTCACCACCTAAAAGAAAAGGATTAAGTTTTATCACTGATTGTCTATTACACATAAGCCATTACCCCACATGTTAAGTGCTAAGAGGAAAAAAAACCCCATATGATCAATATGCTGAATAAATATGCAGTTATATGGCTACTTAAGAAGAAGTTTACCAAGAAAAAGCCAGCTCAGTTCTGAAAAATCTTAAGTGAATACAGAAATCTCTTCTGCAAGCAAAAGATAGAAAACAGCGGTCTTTAAGACTTCAGACAATCTAATAAAGGATTTTTCTGTATCACTTAGGTTGTGTGTTGGATTTTCATCTTTTAATTCACAGGAATCCTAGAGCCAATCTTTCAGATATTTAGCACTCTAAAGATCTGGACAACAGTTTCAGAAATTCTAATTACTAATTAGAATTTAGTAAGAAAAAGGGGGAAGAAGGAACAATTAGGAACTGATAGTGACTACAAAACCTTGATTCATTTACATCACTGAAATCAAAAAATCAAATTCTGCATCTATAGCAGCAACTCAATAACCTGGACAGGGAAGGGGAGGATTTTTCTTAAAAACAAAAAAAACCAAAAAGAACCCAGGAAAACCCAACCCAAAACTTACTTTCCACATCTTGCAAATAGCCCATCCAAAAATCAGCACCTTCAACTTTATTTACATCTGATGAGGAATGGATTGTAAAGAGATTGTAAACAGTTTCCGCTGAAAGTCTTTCGGGTTTGTGGCACAATATGCTAGAGAACACATTAGGGTGCATTTGCATTTTCTCCAGAACACCAAGCGTTTTCAAACCCTGCCCAAAACTAGGAGAGGGGGATAAAAAAAAGTGACCATGCATCAGAACTCTGCATCTTATAAAGCTACAAGATGGAATATAATAAATCTCCCCATCTCCAGACTCTAAATCTTGTCAAGAAGGTTACATAGTACTCCCATTTTATCTTGGGAAATGCATTTAACTCTCATTTTAACAATCTAAATGTTTCTGTGGAGCTTTTTGGGGAGATGAAATAAATACCAGTGATATGTAGAAATTAACCTTATTTCCTGGTACTTGACTGTATGTACAAGGTATACTTTTAACTTTAGTAAGAAAACATAGCAATTCTCTTTCTTACAAACAGCTCTTTGGAAAACAGTTTAAATTCATTGTCCATAAACAAAATGAGTTGTCTTAAAAGATTGCCTTTTCTTGGCTTTTGCAAGTTTGCATGTGCTTATATGCTGTTATTTCTGCCTGTGACAAATGCAGACAGTAGCATCCTGGGCTGTAGTAGGAGAGGTGATCTTTTTCCTCTGCTTAGCAGCAGTAAGGCCACACTTAGTGCTGTGTCCTGTGGCAGGTTCTGGCAAAGGGTGACTAGGATGATTAAGGGACTACAGCACAACCCTTTGAGGAGAGGCTCAGAGAGCTGGGACTCTTCAGCCTAGAGAAGAGAAGGTTCAGGTGGAATCTCAATATGTAGAAATATCTGAATAGAATGTGCAAGGAGGTCAGAGACAGGGTCTTTCTTTTCAGTGGTGCCCAGTGGCGTAGAACATTTAACAGCTAAAATAACCAATTCTCTAGTTACTCTCAGTCCTTTGTAGTGACAAGTAATTTCTTGTTCTACTCACTTACGCCCATCTTAAGTGCATCTCTCAAATGCTCAAAACTCCACTACCTCATGGTGTTTAAATGCTTAAGTTTTTAAGTTAACTTAATATTTAAGTGTTTGTATTAGTGCATTTGTTTAAATGCACTAATTATTATGTTTTGCTTTTTAACTCACTAATTTAAAAATGATATATTGTTCAACCATGCCAGAGGGCCTTGAACTGAAGAACTAAATTCTTCAAAACTTCGTTTAAAAAAATCCTCACATTAAGAATCAGTTTTCATAGCTCTTTTGAGACAGAGTAATCAAATTTATCAGAGGTTATACTATATATGAAATTTAAATCAGGCTATGCTTGTTGGAAAAATTAGCATCCAATACATTTTTACTGAGCAGATGAAAAATGCAAATTGGAAGTAAGGCCAGAACAGTCAAGAGCTGCAGCTTTTCCAGCTAATGAGGTCATTACTACCTCACAGAAACATCAATGCAATGCTTATGTTCTAAGCAGGCCAACTTACACTTGTTGACAGTACTGCACTCCTAATAGCACACGCAAACTCTAAGAACTCTAGAAAACTCTTTTGAATTCTAAACATATGTTAAACATTTCTTAAACATAAAGATTCTCAATTTGAGCAATTCTGAATTAGAATTGAACAAAAGCTAGAGAAATTTTACAGTGCAAAGGTCTTTGTGATGCTGTAGTTTAAAAACTATGAATCTGCCTTCTTCATAAAGTTGAAAAGGGAATATAATGTGACCAAGGAGAAGTCAGAGCAGCTATGTAGAGAATTAAGTTTTTTGGTTTAACTACTTGGTTAACAGTTGCTACTTACTCAACTGAAAATTACAGTACACTTCAGTAGTTTAAATGGAGAACAAGTAAGAATACCAAGAAGTTTGAAAACTCAAGCAAAACAAACCTTTCTAGAGGTAAAATAATTCTCTTGATTACATGATAGATCAGTATGTCATTCACCAGCATGTTCTTATCACTCAAAGCTGTTACAGGTCTTAAACAGCCAGCAGCAGTGAGGAATTCACAGCAGTCCTGTAGTGTAGACTGTAGGCTGGACAGACTATTTGCATATTTGATCTGCATAAAAAGATAAATTAGGCACTTGTTTACTACATGTGTGTATACATATATGTGAAAAATTAACCTTTTAATTTCAACAAAATTTCTATTCAGTAAGTCCTTCTTTATCTCCAAATAGTCTTGAGCAAGAAATAAAATGAAACTTATTGTATATTACCGTTTTTATTGTTTGTGCTACATCAACATCAGCAATGTCTTCCAAAGATGGCTTCACATTCTCTGGACCATAGACAAGACATTTGAACAGCGTTTTGGAAAAGAAACCAGGAGGTGGACCACCATGAACCAGAGAAACGGCAATCATTTTACCAGCCTCAAAATAAAGATTTTCTTTTAGAGCTGCAAATAAAAAAGTATGTTTATTTAGATGTATAGAAATTATTTCTGATCCTCAATTTTTAATAGAAAATGTCATAGTGCTGTTTTTTCTTAATGACTTTTGTTATCTTCTGACAGTTCAAACTATAACTATAACATTCTTTTACATCAGCTCTTCAGCCACTATCAAGGTTTGGGAGATGTAATTTCCTTTTCCACTTTACACCCAACACATATTTAATTCTAAAGTGTAAGAACTCAAAGAAGCTAAATTGGGGTCTTTTGGAAGCACACTATGAGAAATAATGCTCTAGAAATTTGAGGAAAGGAAAATAATTAGCAGAGAAAATTAGTCAGGAAGAGAGAAATTAAACAAATACACTAACTAAAAAGTTCCAAGTCTAGTTATATACTGTTTTTCCATGGCTGTCATCAACTTTTCCAACCAACCCAAATTTTTTAAATTACAAATCCACACACCATCCCTCTCTGGAATTGAAAAAATAAAAAAATCAATCCCCGATTTTTATCCTTCAAGACTCTACTTGTGAACTGACACTCATACAGGCTGAAGATTAAAAAATATTTTAAATTCTACACTTCTCAATTTGTTTTTAAACAAAGCAACTAATTACCTTGAAAATCAAGGGTCAAGTTCTTTCCAGAAGAGCCCTCAAACAATGATGAATTCTGAAGATGAAGCATTAATACTTGGAAGAAATGGTGTTTTGATGCAGAAGTATTTGTCTTTGATCTATTTTTGCAGTTTGAGAAATTTACTTCAATAGTGTTTGTAGGACTGAAGATGCGCTGTCTAAATCCTTTTAAAGCACTACTCCAAATATTTTCTGCATTGATGTTAAGTCTTGTTGGTTTTGTTTTAACTTGTACCTTTAACTCCTTCAGTATATTACAGACTTCCTTTCTTTGCTGTCTTAAATACCTACAAGAAAATTGCATGTATTTTCAGATGAAATCTACGATTCATAATTAACAAGAGTTACACAAAAAACATTTAAATAGTCTATTAAGAAGAACTCTTCTTTAAACACTGTGGCACATCCAGGTATTGCCTGAATTATATCAGTAAAACATTTAGTATATATTTTAAAAAATTTAAAAAATTTTAACACTACAGTGGCCAGTTTTAGAATACCTCTAAGAACTGAAAAAAGGAGGTAGAAATAATTACCCTGGCATAAATCAAATAGTGATTTTCTTAATTCAGTGACCCCAACACAGTACCAAACAATTATCACAGGAGTTGACATTCAAACAGTGTGAAACAAGTAAGAAATTGAAGTTTATAATTTTGCCTTACAGATGTTTTGCAACCAAATGAGAACAACAGTTATCACTATAATAAAAAAGTATATTTGAGTAGGATGAAAATTCTTACTTAAAAAAACAAGATGTTTTCTTTACTAGCTTCCAACCAAAACTATCTCAAATAAATTAGGATTCTTTTTATTCCCTGTTTTTCTAAAGAATGTTTAGCCATGCATCAGTAAGGATAAATATGCATTTCTGGGTTTTGATCCCCTTACCCCTAACCTAAAAAAATCTCAGTAGGTTTCATTCTTTTCCCCTCACACCCCTCTAGCATTTATAAAAAGCAGAAGCCTTTCTCAGGCTTATGACTTCCGATTTTAATTGCGTACTCATCTCATTTTTGCACTGACTATATACACACACACAAATTTATATGCATACTGTATAGATTCACAAAGATAAATATATATGGATACTGTATATACACAAACACACACACAGACCCTCCCCCTTGCATGGATTGTAGGAAATACTGAAAAAAGCCATGTGCTAGACTACTCTTCAAAATAAGAAAAATAGAAGAAATACTTGTGCCTCAGGGACCAGTTCTGGTTTGACATCACTGGAGATGGGGACACTGTCACTCTGTTGCATGCTGGCTGTTCTAGGTGTGAGCAAGGTGACAAGTTCTGGCACATTATCTTTGGTGATCTATAAGCCAAAACAGTATATTAAGAAGATACAACTGAAGAATGCATGAACACTTCCTATTTCAAGATAGCAATATAGTTTCCCCCTAAATCAGTACTGAATCTCATTTGTATCTCCATTTCCATGAAGTCCACCAGTGCCTGAACTACAATTTTGAAAAGAACGATTCTTTATTTTAATGATTCTTCTTATTTTATTACATTGTAGTTTTAGGATGTGTTTTTAGTTGCATCTCATACATCACATGAAAGTCCTGACAGTAAGTAAGAACTAAGACACAGTAAGTAAAAACTAAAAATATTAGTTTTTACAAACTTGAAAAGTTTTTAATACAGCAGAGGAAAACAATTATGAACAACTATCTTTAAGTCAGACTTCTAGAACACTATTAAAATGGAAAAAAAACCAATAAGCAAACTTAAAGCTTTGACATTTGTATATTTTTAAGTTACCATTAAATTGTTAAAATTCCTTTAACAAGGATCTATCTTTACCAAACTAAAAAATGGTTTTCATGCCACCAAATCCAAATAACTATAGCAGATTTCCAGAGTTCATGGCTTATTCAGAAAACTTCAATCACTAAATTTTATTCCAATTTTATTTGATTTGCAATTTAATGTAAGTTCCTCCTATGGAATAAGCCATCATTTCCTCACATTTAAGTATTTTCATTTGGCAAAGATGAATTTCTGCGAGAAAACAGAAAATTACACACTGGAGTAGAAAACTGCGTGAAGATCCAGATGACTGCCGAGGGGACTTTGGAGGTGGCTCTTCCAGCAAACAAGGTGTTCCATTTGTCTTTTCAGAGGCAGCCAAAGCACGCTTTTTCCGTTTGCTATACTTCCCTGTATGATTACATTATATTAATTTAATGAGTTTTCTAGTTGCAAAGTCTGCTTGTACAGCTTGAAGTTATCATTTACAAAATTACTGTCACATCCATAACTTCACCTGATTTTGCAAAGATACTTCTGCATTCCATGCACTCCCAGTTTTGCTCCCATGACTTCATAGATGAACAGGCCAAATGAGTCCCACGAGAACCACAGTACTGGCAACGCTTAATTTCCCATTTACTAAAATGAAAAACTTAGGTATTTAGAATTAGGCAGAAGAATGAGGCTAGTTAAAACAAAGACTAGTCAACTGTAAGTGCAATCCTGACACTAAACCAACAAAGCATAATTTTATCAGTCTGGTAGAACTGATTCTAATCAAGGAGATTTTCATCACACAACATGTGCTCATGACTGGCTGCAACAAGAAAAAAAAGCTACTCATGTTCCAGAACCTTGCACTGAATGAGACTATTAGTCCTACCCTGTCTTGAAGTCATCAGATTTCAGGCACTATTTTCTTCTCAACTTGCCAGTCAGCAAACTCCTCTGTGTTTTATGGGTATCCACCAGCCACCTTTTCCTAACAGTAATTCTTTTAAAGGAGAGCTCTAGGGAGACATTCAAACTACTAACCTAAGTCTACTACTTTAACAATAACTTCTTGTAAAGACTATAATTATTTTAACACTTAATAAATTGCTGAATTAAGTCAATGATACATACACAACATTAATTTAGGTACATGCTGTGTTGATGCACAAATTCTACTTCAGCCTGTATAAAATGAGGACAAGGTAACGAATAATCCTTTACATTTGGTTTTCATGGCTTTTATAACCAGATAAAGTTAGAGAAATTTAGTATTGAAATATGATTATATTGAGTAAACAAACACACTATCTAGACAGTGTGTTGGCTTGACATTGAAACGTGATGCTGAAAAATACCAAAACATTTATGTAAACAAAAACTACAACAACAATTAAAAATATGTCAAAAAACCTAGTCAATCCCAAGTTATAATTTCCTTCTACAGTATTGTACCTTTCAGGTTCATTATAGTCTCTTCCTTTCTTGCAGAGACACCTTTCAACATCACAGTGTTGATAACAATGCAGTAAGTCTTGGTATGCATTTTCTTCAAGTTCCCAAGATGCATCCCTGTAAACAAGGCAGAAGATTGGATATCAGAACTCCATTTCTGATTGTTTCAATGGGTTACTCTGTATTTTGAAAAAGATATATGCAATAAACATATAAGTATATTTTAATCGTGTCATGTTCTAGGTAACAGACTAGGGGTTTCTAGGCAACCGAGGGGAGGGTGGGGGGGGGGAGAAAAGGCTAGTAACTAAATAATACTGTAAAACACACAGACTGACTTTTTCTTGCATAAAGTTACTTTGTTTTCAAAACTAACTTTTTATAATTCATATGACTTCAGTGACAGAGCACTGTTTGCTCTGTCTCCATCCCTTTTTTCTCTCACAGAAAACAAGGATATTTATTTATTTAGGCAGCCTAAACGAGTTACCACTGAAACTGGTCTCATGAATGGGTAACTCAGAATGTTCCAGGCCAGTACAGTGAAGTTCATAAATTATTTTGACTCTTCCTCCTCTCCAGAATCTTAAGGTTTTGTCTCAAGAGGGAATTGATAGTGCTCTCTGAAGAGACTAATAGTTATTAAGGAATAATCCTTCTAACAAAGAAGCATCATTCTGATTTCTTTCTGTCATATTTTAAGCCTCATCAGGCGATAGAAACAGGAAAAACAGCTTGGAATTTTGGAAACAGAGACTATACTAACATAACCTTTGCAATCCCTTGGCAGAAGACAGGAGCTGTATGGCTTATTAATCAAGCAATTACAATTCTGTCTTGACAGAAATTCAGAGAATTAAACTTGGACACAGAAGATACACTTCTTAGCAAACTCTACGTTAAGGAGTGCTTTTATCTTCTAATTTGGTTTAGAATTTAAGCTGAATCATGGCATTGAAAGTGACTTTTCAGAGCTTTGTGTTTTGTGTTTGATATAACTATTTTCACCTTTGCCTATTTTTCTGCATATCTAAAAGGAAACAGGCACTCCTTACCAAACTGAACAATTCTACAACTGAAGGTAGAACCAACATTTCACATATTAATAGCTGAAGTTCTATAGAATAAAATAAATGTTTATTACAGCCTATCAAAGTTTTCATACAAGAGTAATCATTAACAAAATTACTTACCTTTCTGGAATGTGTATGCCCATTCTCAACATTTCTTTTTGAAATTTGTCCTTGTTGTTACATACTGTGCACCTAAAGAAAAATATCCCAGCACTCAAAGCTTGATACTGGGCCAAGGAAAAAAAAAAAACACAACAAAGAAACCAGACCAATTATTGAATTACTACCATCCTTAAGAAGACAATAAATTATGTCTTAATATTCAGACACATTACATTCACGGATACCGTCCTGACATGGGTGTTAAAGCTGGTATCAATCATGGTGTGACTTGACATGAAAGCAAATGGCAAGGATTTTCTCTTCCTTTAAGGAAACAGCTCATATGCCAGAATAAGATTCATAAACGAAAGCACCATCCTTTTCAGTCAACCTCTCCAGATCCAGTGGAAGTTTACAAAAAGAATGTTGTAATTTTTTCTAGTCTTGTATTTAGCCAAAGAGAACTGATGATGGATAAATCACATTTTTAGCACTCAGATTCTGCACATAATGAATTGCAAGAAACTTGTTGAACTTCAGTTCCTAAAAGTAGCAAAGGCATGAAGTATGTATCATACAAGCAGAAACATGGAGGGGCCACAGGGGGATAAAAATTAATAGTATTAAAACCTCAAAATCATTTTGTGTCCCTAATGCAATTTTAGCGCTGTTCTTCAAACATAGCATACTTCATACCTACTACCTACACTTACCAGTGAGCAATTGTTCCATTATTTTTAAACAGAAATCTGATCTCCATGGATGCAAAAAGAATGAAAGGGAGAACCTGTATTACCTGCAAGCATTCTCGATGAAACCAAGCATTTTTACAGCAAGGACTTTTCAATACAGTGTACACTGGAAGATGTTCAACCAAATCCAAGCATATTGTGCACTGTGAAGCTCCTCTAGGTTCTTTATCTATAAACACTTGGACTGGTCTATGTTCCCAACAGTAAGATCTAAAAAGAGTAATTTATGGTTCTGTTAACAAAACAACATTTTAAGAACCTTCTTCATAAAATTTGAAGACACATTAGCGAATTAATTTGAAAATTAATTCACTAATCCATTTTTCATGAGTAAGTGCTATGCAACAATCTAAAAATGCACACATACTGGTTTTGGCGAGGCTAGAGTTAAATTTCTTAATAGTAGCTTGTATGGTGATATTTTGGATTTGTGAGGAAATCAGTTTTAATAACACAGTGATGCTTTACCTATTGCCCAGCAGATCCTGAACAGAGTCCAGACCTTTTCTGTTTCTCACCCCTCCGCACCAGTGAGTGGGCTAGGGATGCACAAGGAACTGGGAGGTGAGAGAGCTGGGATGGCTAATCCCTACTGACCTAAGGGCTATTCCATACCATGACATCCAAGTCTAGAACAAACTTTTCTGAAAATGCCTTATCTTTACACATCCTTGAGGTAATGCAAGTTGTTTTGTATTAAGTACCTGCCAGACTTCAATCCATCCACCCTACAAACTCAGCTCACAATAATGCACTCAAGAGTATTTTGACTACAGCCAAGATGCTGGACAGATGACAGTAAAAGAAAACACTTTTTTTATATATTTGATATTAAGACCATTTCCCCTGCAGTCCATCTCTAATAAACTTGGAAACACAACAAAATGGCAGACACTGTGTTTTGACTGTTGAGAGACACAGGTAGCCAAAGCTCTGCCATTTCAACAAAGGCACAGGAGACAGGAAAACACAAAACCCAAAAGGACCATTGTGCAGTTTATTTCAGAATTCAGAATTTACTGCTCAGTTTTATAAACAACTTAACTACTTGTATAAGCATAAAGTCATGTATTTAAAAGTGTTGAGAATTGAGTTTATAAATATTAGGTACACAATGTAACTGTTTGACTTTCATGTCTACCACAAATCAGGTATTTGATTCCTAGATAATCTGATGTCATTTGCAATTATCAGCCTATCCAATACCAAGCCATGAAAGAAATCCAAGTCACCTTTTGTAAAATTTAATAAAATGAAAATTGAAAACAACAAAGCCCCAAAACTCACCTGAAGTCTTCCATGAACTGGAAAATGCATTCCTTTTGTAACCCACAAGGAAAATGGTAACTTCGTTTGCATTTAGGAGCTACACATCCAATGGAAGCTCCCTTTTTCTTACAGACATTACATTTCTAGAAATAATTTGTTTTGGAAACAGAATATTAACATTTTAAATAGAAGTAAAACTATAGGAATTAAACCAATAGAAAAGTTAGAAAAAGTGTAAGAAAGAATAATAGCTAATAGATTAAAACTGTGACAAGACTAATATGGTTTAGCTCTGTTATAAAGAGTAAACATATGCAGTTATTTCCCAGACTTAATGTATTGGTTTATATGCATATTGTCTTGTGACATGTAAGATGACATACAAGTTATTTTACCAGTACCTATAGTTTTATAGTTTATATTATTATATAATAGGCTTACACATATATATACACTTATGAATAGGCATCTATAAATTATTTACTCTCAGCTTCAAGCTCAGCACAATGTCGTAAGGTATGATGGAAGTTTAATTCACTCTTATTTATTTGGAACTTACCCCAAGGAATAATAGATGCCAACTCTAGAGGCCCAGGATAGTTGACTTCAGTTGTGGGGTGAATTGTAACGGAGCATCCAGGCCACACTGTGATCTCAGAAACATTCACTAGGCCTCAGCCTGAACCAACTGCACTGGACTATGCCTCTCTTGGGGCTCATGAGAAACACTGTTCCCAGGAACTAAGAGGTATCTAATGACCTCCTGTTTTATAACGAACAGCCTTGGAAACTTTTTTCTTGCCTGAATAACAACCCAAGTGGAATAGTATTTTTGTTACTGAAGCTTCAGAGAAAGTTACCAACTCAAATTGCAGCCAGGATGGAAAATTACTGTCACTAAAGCTCTCTTGTGAGCCTATAAACAGTGGTCCAAGTGAGACCCTTGGAGCTTGATTCCCAGAAGACATGGGGCTAATGTGCATGTCTCAAACACTGATAACCACATGGCTCTGGAGCCAGCCAGGGACTGCTGGCAGTAACACACAAGAACTCTTGGTGCTAACCAATGACACACCCTTGAGAAAGATTTGACAGGAACAGAGGGCCCAGCAGAGATTCACTTTGCTGTGAGAAAGAACCACAACACAGCACAGTGCAAGCACAGGAATGAGTAGCAGAAGTGGGCATGGACTATAGGGTAGGATTTAGACCCCCAAAGCCCTCCAACCTATTTCCAGAAACGCCTGAAAGAACAGACTGCTAATGATAACTAATTTACATAGAGGGGAAGAAATCTACCTTTAAGGGTGGAGAAAGTTATCCCCAAAAAGGTACCCCACACAAAGCCCAGGCCAAGTGTGTATATGACTAATAAAACTTTCTGACCTCTAGTGGACCCTCTGACTTTTGTCACTCCTTTTGCCCAAGGAGAAAAATCTTAGGTGTTTCCTTCTCCTTAAGGGTGGATCATTACAATTTCTGCAGGGTTTGTTTTCCTTGTGGCTTCCACATATCCAATATACTTGTTACTTAAACGTAAAATTCAGGTGCTTGAATGGGCTCAGCACATTGTCCATTAGAGGAAGAAAACAAACCCCACAGGAAGTACTAAGAGCACTAAAGTTACCTTTTTCCCTTTTTAAATACTAAAGACATCATTCTTACCAGTTTTGCAGCTCTTTTTACTTCTTTTCTAATATCTGTGATCAAAAATCCATCCACACCTTCATCTTCTTCACCCCTCTGCCAAATGCCACTTGACATCAACTACAAAAACAAATTAAGTATTTCAAAACATCCACCTAATCTAAAGATTTAAAATTACATACACTGAGCTTGTCAAGATAAAAGTTTAGTCTAAAAAAGCTCACATGGAAACATTTTAATGATTAAAAATGTAATATAAAATACATTTTTGTCCGACATGACAATAACCAGTAAAATGAAAATAAGTATTTCATAACATCAGAGTATTGTTTAATACTGTAGGGCTTGAGATAGTGTATTTTGCCTTCCTTTTTGAAGTATACAGACTATTCAGATAATTGTCAAACAATTACTTTCAGTATATAAGTCTTCAGAGGAAGTAAAATTAAATTAGCTTAGTTAATATGAATGACAATTGTGCTGTGAAGATAATGAAGCACAGTAGGAAGTAACTGTACTGAAGTGTCACCTAAGAGGAAAAGTAATTCGCTTTAGAGTAGATTTAAATAAACACAGAATCAAGTAACTAGGCAAATCAGAAGAGCCTGATGATAATTTAAAGTTAGGCAGTAACATTACAATCTTCAAATAACTGAAGAGTTTCACAACTAGATGCCGTTTATATTCTTTACAGTCTCGTTTATAATTTCAACACTGTACCATTTAAACTAGTTTTATCAATATTGTACTGAAATAAATCTAAGATTACATACCCAAACCAATTAAATATATTTTTCCAACTGTGAGACATTTGGCAAAGAATAATTAAACTGTCACTAATCTGCCTCTTTGTAGAACTCTTTTCTTATATAACATATACTGTATTTAAGTAAAATCACAGGGTTTTGCTCATTTTTAAAAGAAGTAGATACAAAAAATGTTAAAGATACTGCAATGAGCTTCCTGCAGTTAAAATACCTTTTAAGTTCTAAAGCTCAATATTGCATGCATGCCTTTTCCTACCTGTTCATCAGGATAGAATTTTTTCTTATCATCATTTGATATGGCCTTACATAGGAGACAAAATTACCACTTACATGGTATAATGGCCTCTATTTCCTTACAGCAGCTTAAAATTTAAATAAAACTAAATTTGTCTATCTTTATGCAACTTCAGAAAACCTCCACTCTCCTTAGTTTTTAAAGGATTCCGTATCCAAACTATTAAGCCATCTACAATCAACACTCTTTAAAGAACTTGTTGAGAGAACATACCCCCTACATTACTTCTGATACTTGACACCCATTTTGAAATTGGGGAGAACATTTCAAGTTATATTTATTAACAGACAAAAGACTTCTTAATTTTGTAAAATAGTAATGTTATTTTAAAGACCTGCAAAAATTTAGAGTTTGAGAGGAAGTTTAAGAGTACCTTTAGGAATACGAATCTTTGTCTTTTTGCTATGATAGGTTAGGAGAATTAATGAATTCCTTTAAATGGACCATGAACAGAATTTAGCTTTGAATAAAGGTTTGTTGGAATTTACTTATTTCATCTGCTACACCTGACAAGTACAAGCTTTCAAGGCCATGAGTTAAAGCTCACATTTCAAGCTTTGCAACAACAAAATCGTTACAAAAATGTGACAGGTTGTTAGGATTAAATACTTGTTGCACTTTTTTTCAGATAAAACAGAAAACTCCAAGATCAATACACTTACCAAACAGTAATAATGAACAGTGAGATTGTATTCCACATAGGTCCTTTTTTCTCCATACTTTTCAGGGCAATCATCCGTCCGTCCACAGAGAACACAGACTAAAATACAGAATCATGTTTATAAGCACAGTGAGTGTACTGGAATTGCTATGGATCAGCTACAGAGCAGTAGCTTTCACCTCTTTCAATCACATGCATCTTCAAGTAGACTACTGGATAAAGGACATTCCTTATTGTTGAATTTTATAACAGATACAGAAGAATGTACTATTTGTTCCTCCTCTAGTTACTAGAAATAAAATACTTCACCAGCCTGCTGATTCAGGAGTGGTCTATCAGACAAGCTAAATTCACAAGCAGACTGTGCTCCCAATTGAAATATTCTTCCCGAAACACCCAAATAGAATTATCAAATGGCCAACAATGTCCAGGTGCATGTGCAATGTCATCTAGTTGCTGCCACAGCTTTTAAAAACATCTAACAATTTGAGACAACACTGCATTTAACTACAACCTTGAGGATTTCCCACTTACCAAAGTTTCTAGCCCACTATCATAGTTCCATGGACTTTTAACAGCTTCCCTTTAATTCCCAGTATATGTATAAAATACATTTACAATATTCTAAGATTAGCAACAGTTACAGTAGTAACAATAGGGCTACTGCTTCAGCCTAAGAAAGTGCTGAATGGTACATCTCAAACACAGCTCTGCGTGATTTGGCTGCTAAAATCACAAGGTTATTTTCTTAAAGCATCTGCAGAAAATGCTATTTTAAAAGTCTAACTACAGCAAAAAGAAACCTAAAGAAGTTTGAAGTTTAAGTTTTAAATTTATTTTTAATTTAAAACAGACAAGCGGTGGTTCTAACACAATTTCACATAATGGTTAGGGTTGAAGCGACCTCTGGAAATCATCTGCAGAGGTCCAATCCTCTGCAAGGCAGGGCCACCTAGAGCAACATAGGACCTTGTGCAGGTGGGTTTTGGATGGCTCCAGAGAAGGAGTCCATGACCTCTCTGGGCAGCTGTTCCAGTGCTCTGCCACCCTCAAAGTAAAGAAACTCTTCCACAAGTTGAGGGGGAAGCTCTTGCATTTTAGTTCATGACCATTGTCCCTCATCTTGTCATTGGGCATTGCTGAAGAGTCTGGCACCACCCTCTTGGCACCGGTCTCTGAGATATTTATGTGAATTAATGAGATTCGCTCTCACACTTCTCCTTTCCAGACTAAACAGGTTCAGCTCCCACAATTTCTCCTCAGAAGAGATGCTCCAGACCCCAAATCATCTCTTTGGCCTCTGCTGAACACTCTCAGGAACTCCTTATCATCTTTCTTGTACTGAAGAGCCTCAAACTGGACACAGTAATTTGAATATTGGAAACTCACCTACTCTTTGAGCACGAATAAAACAAGTCATGACTAGCATTATATATGCAGATTAAGTACTTCTGAAATTATTTGATAAAAACTTTACTCACTTTTTGTGCTTTGAACATCAAAATTATCCGTTTTACTCATCCTGAGTTCTTCTGGCTATCTGTCATGCAAAAAGAAACAAGGTATTAAATACATCCAGTGCATTATGAACATTATACGCATCTTTTATGTTTATTTAAAACTGCAAAAAAAGGTGCATAAACTCCACAAACTAAAAGTGGGATTATGATAAAAGAATATCATTATTCAACAGTTATTGTGGGAGACAGGGGTTCAGAAAGCAGGATGCAATTGTCCAGAAAAAAAATTTGCAGACCATGAGAGATACAGCAACTTTTACCTATTTCCCCAAACTAACAAACAATACATTTTACTTTCAGAAGAGAAAATAAAGTCCAATGCAACAGCTAGTTATCTACAAACTTATTTGTACAGAAGAGTTCATACTTATTTTAAGCAACAGAAATAATGGTTCACAGATAACCCAAGAAACAGCTCTGACTTCTGCTTAAATAAAGATTGTACTAATACAAAGAACTTGAAACAAAAAAAATAACTGGGTCGTGATGTGACTATGAATACAGTCTCCACTGTTTGGAGAAAATGCAGGATTCTGGCCTAATCAGAGAAATCCTGATTCACAAAAAAGCCAAAGGGAAAAAAACTCCACATACTAAAAAGCTGGGGAATCCAAAACTGGGACATGCATACAGGGAAATTTACACCATGTAGGACAATGCGTTTTACATTCTGAAGTAGAAACTAATATATTTAGAAACAGTGATCTAACTTGTAACATGAGCTGCCCTTTACTGTGTGGCACACCATGCACCCCATCCTAGCCCATCCTGGAAAAAAACCAACCCAAAGCAAATAATCCCTAGTTTCTTCACCACAGCACCAAGATGATTATTCTTTCTCAGAACCCTTCTAGGAAAACATCTGTAGATCTTTGACTTGCCTTCCCTTAGGAAGCTGAAGGAAGCATCACTTAAGTTCTGCAAGCCAAGAATTCACGAGTGATGGCCTGCATCTCCAGGCTGGAACTCAGGTAGGCGGACAACTCCCTCTTGCAGGCTGAGGCAAACAGGGAAGCAGCCAGTAACAAATCCAAGGGTGAAACCAGAAGCCTGACAGACTGCCAACTATCCGTGCTCTGGGATTTACAGGTTTGATGACTACCAGATATCAGCTTCAAGAACAAACTTTAGGCTAATTCAAACTATTGCAAATAAAGCACTGAGCAATTTTGCTGGAGATCTAGGGAAGGAAGTATACTGAGAAAGAAAGAGAAAAGGAGGCAGAAGTCTCAGGCACAAGGCAAGTGCCCTATGCCACTGAGAACCGAGTAGCTGCGCAAATGACTTTGGCTACAAAACGGTCTATAAGGAAAACAAAAAAGAACCACTACTAAATTTGATGAAAACATTCCTAAAGACACACCACGCTGATAATCAAATTAAGTAAGTGACTACTTATTTCCCAGAAACACACTTCCATTTTTCTAAATAAAGAGGTATAACTATACTTAATCAGGTACAGAGGGACCAAAGAACCCCCAGAGCTCACACACACACATTCCCTGTCTTCAGGATTTCCCCAGGATGGTCACTGCCAGTTTCACCGTTCTCACGCTCCTGCGGTAATACAATAAAGAAACTGCCTACACACGGCCACACAAGCCAAGATTTTTTTTTTGGGTAAAAAGCCCTACAAAGTACATACGCGGCTGGAAACAAGAAAATCACCTTCCCACCTTTCCTTGGCTCCAGCAAAATAGAAAAAAGAAAACGCTACACCACCCCCAATATCCTCTACTTTTCTCTAATGCTTTCAGGTAAGTGAGACCAAAGTTCGAATTTACAAGTTAAAAGATAAGCAGATCAGCCATTAAGGCCCCCTGCATAAGTCCTCCGTGGCTTTTCACAGGAACAAAGAGATTCCGCATCCGTCTGTTTGCAGGACAGGAACAACCCCATTATGGCTCAGTGTCTAGAAGACCGGTGTAAATGAAATGTATCTACTTTGCCTGAACATGCTAGAAAAGTCCTCAAGTGGGTGTTTAAATTTTGCTACATTCTGTAATTTTTTACTGCTCCTTAACGTAACGCGCTTCAAGAGTCTTTTAACTGGAGATTAAAAAAGAAAAAACAAAGCCAGCCCCAAGAGGCACGGTATCACGCACACGTTCTTCCCAGCACACGGACAAAGGCTCTCCCGGAGCCACCTCTGCACCCCGAATTTCCACAGTGTCACCCCGCGGTCACTCCCCGGAGCCGTGCCCCGAGAAAGTCCCGTCCCTCGGCACCCAGCCCCGGGCGGCCGCGGCAGCGCTACCGGCACGTCCCGAGGAGCCGAGGACGGGGTTCAGGCGAACCCCGCGCTCCCCCCGCGCCCCGCTAGGCTCAGCCGCCGCCGCCGCCCAACACAAGGGCCACGGCAGGTGCGCCCGCTCCCCTCCCGTGCCGCACTCCGCGATTCCCCGGGCGCGGAGGCAGGAGGGAGCATGTTTGGTTAGTTCTCCCGGAGCTCCTGCCGCTCCGAACGGCGAGA
Organism: Serinus canaria; assembly: GCF_022539315.1. Lineage (NCBI taxonomy): Eukaryota > Metazoa > Chordata > Aves > Passeriformes > Fringillidae > Serinus > Serinus canaria. The sequence continues at coordinate 35,185,378 of NC_066319.1, read as the reverse complement.
GCCAAGCAGCAGCGGCTCCCTAAAGCACCGGCTGGGAGGCTGCCGCACGTTGCTCCCCACACGGCGAAGGAAGGGACTCCCGCCTCCCTGCCCCGCAGCTCACGCAGCTCCAGAATCGCCCCCAGGGCAGCACTCACCGCTCGGACCTGACCTGACCGAATCGAACCGGGCCGCTCCGCGCGCCAACCGACGGCGGATTCAAACCCCAACATCCGCCCCCTGCCGGAAGCGCGGCCCGGCCGCCCCGCCCAGCGCCCCTGCGGCCCCGGAACACCGGCCGCGAGCTTCTTGTGGAGGAGTTACCTGAGGAAAAAATAAGTTGCGTTTTTTTGTAAGAAATCCACTGAGGTTTTTTTTTTTTTTAATTTATTTCTGGCTTCTGCAGTTCGTTCTCAAGGGGCCTAAACTGCAACAGTGTCAGGCCGAGGCCGTGATGACCCTTTTCCCCCCATAGCTGCAATGAACTGGAGTTTCTCAATGAAGTTCTGGAATGCCACTGGTGGTGCACCATGTCACAAGGGAGCTCTTTCCAGCGGCTTTGGGATTTGGCGAGTGCTCCTCCCCTGTCCAGCATTGCTGGAATGCTGCAGTGCCGAGGTCCATGCGCTGGGAACGCTGAGCGGCTGTCAGCTCAGCACCCACCCCCTGCACGCTACCGAGAGCTGCTCTCCGCTCATCCCCGCCCTCCAGCCTGGTCTCTCCCATACCTGGTCCACACCTTTATTCCCCCGGTAACTTGGCTGTTGAGCTCGGAGTCTCTTCAGATCCCCAAGCTAGATCCCAGATCACTTGCTCCGCCTGGAAGTTCTCTAGCTGCACGCAGAGATGGAACAGGGAGTTTAGCTGGAATCTGGAGTTGGTGAGGCAGGTGTGCGGAGCTGCAGCTTGTTTTCACACAACTGGCCCCATTGTCCCGCTGCCTCTCTACTTTCCTGTGCTTCTTCACCTATAATGTACTTTCCTCACACCCCTTCCTCTAAACATACTATAAGCGCCTTTTGCTGCCTTTTGCGTACCCTAAAATACTCCATAATGACTTTTTTCTTTCCTGACAAATACATGATCATCTTCCCTCCTCATCAGAGATTAAGCAGGAAGTTGCAGCTTAATCTCCATGGGAGGAATGTTTCCCTCAATGGCCTTTCAGAGGCCTGGTCTTTGTCACAGTCTCGGTTCCCTCCTGAGTTTGTTTATCTGGGGCTTACCTTCTTCTGTGTGTTGGCCAAGTCTTGCATTGTTAAACAGCTGTTAATCCTTCCAGTCTGTACTTCTGAAAAGAACAGAAGGATGTCTACAGATATGGAACAGGGTGAAAGGTAGAGAAAGACAACTATAGGTAATTATTTTATTCATTAAAAAAAAAAAAAGAAGAAAAAGAAAATTTAACTTATTTTGATTTTCCTAAATGTACCACAGTATGGTGGGTGTCCCATTTTTATCCAATAACCGATAACCTGCTAGCCAGAACAGCTTCCATTCTCCTTCATGGATTCAAATGTTTTCAAGAAATGTATCGTTCTTGTCTGTACCCTGTCTGGCTTTCTAACTATTCTAATGTATATAAGGAATTGTCCCACTGCCAATGGAAATGATAAGCCTTAATGTTGTCTTTTGAGAGTCCGACCCCAATCTGCCACATTCTGGGTATATCTGTCTCAAGTAACAGTGCACCGAATAAAGGATGTTATTATTATACTGCCTCCATCTTTTGTAATGTATAACACTATTTCTGGTATATATTACAGAATATATTTGCTGTATACAAACATGTATGCTGTATGATTCCAAATACAGAATATTTCATTTTGGTTCAGCTGTTCTGTTGAAAATTGTTATTATTATAGTTATTATTGCTATTATTGTCATTTTTCTCAGTTACAAATCAGGTAGTCCTACCCATAAGGGAGAAAGACCTCTAAAGGAAGTATTAACATTTGAATGCATCTGAATGTTCTGGATTTTCTGAATGTTTCTATTTTTTTTTAATTTAATGAGACGGTCTCACACATTTTTTTAGATTTATGTAAAACTCTGACAAGCAGTGCATCCTCTAAACATCTGAGGTGTGGTAAGCAGTCTAAAACTCCAAGCCACATACGGGGATGCTTAGTAGTCATGTCATAGCTTATAACGTTTTCAGGATGTACTCATGATGACAGCATGTTATACTCGATTTACTTGGTTATATAATAATAAAATTACCATGATAACTAATAAAATCCTTATTCTTTAATTGTTTTTAAAAGATGTCCAGGTTACCTTAAAATTTATATATATATATATATATATATATAAAAAATATATATATATATATATATAAATAAATATATATAAATATATATAATATATTTATATATATTAAAAATCATGGACTTATTCTTTTATTCTGAAGCTCACAAAGCACTTTAAAATTATCTTTCCACATGTGATGACCAGCTATAGTTTATATATATCTGGTTTTTTACTTGCTAGTTTATTGAAATTCTTGAATTCAGTTAAAAAATGTTAAAAGTTTTTCCTTTTTCATCCTGTGTCAGAAAAACTTCCATTTCTCTCAGTCCAAATGATCAAACTCTAGACTGTAGATGTGAATGAGCTGTTTTACTTCAATAATTCATGTTGTGTTTTATGTTTGAAAGCTGTATTTAAATATCAGCTAATACTTGCCATGCAGAAAGCATTTTGTAGAATAGATTATTGGTGATGCTGATGAAATGCTTTGATTCAGACACTAATAAAATATCTAAAATATTATATAAAATAAAAATAAAATACAAAAGAAAATTGTATCTGTTTTTGCATTGTAAGTAGCTTTAGGGAAAACAGTTGGGAAAATGTTTTGAAATTTTACTGCCACTTAGTTCTCTTAATGCTGATGCCTTCCAGTGTTTCTTAAACCTTTAAAATAGGTTAATGTTTCTTGAGATGTTTGTTTGAGCATACAAATATTTAAAATAATTTGTGAGATAAGTAGCATTGCTTATGAAATTCCTAATTCACCTCAGGCAAGGATCTTACTTATAAAGGTAAAGTAGAATAGAAAACATTTTCTTTGAGCATTTATATACATATTTATTTTAAAGGTGGCCAGTGGTTGTTCCTTTAAGGGCTAGTATTTTCTGTTTAATTTATTGTGGGAATCTTACAGGTTTTATACATAAGCAGAAGTGAGCAAACTTTGGTGAAATCTGCTGAACCAAAATTTTTCAGTTGGATAGACTGTAGCCAGCTTATTTGTCCAGTAATAATTAAACAAGAGTGGAGTGAAACAATTTCCCTTAAGCAATCCAAGAAAACTCAGATGAGGGAGCAGTCAGTGGACACAGAAATCAAACAAAATTCAAACCTCGAAATCATTTAAAAGTGCATGTTAGATGATTTTTTTTTAAATTGGAATTAAAATTGTCTGCTCTCAGCACATTACTTCTGCCAAAATCTTATGGACAGCATTACTTAGGAGATGACTAGTACTACTTTCTCTTTCTTAATAGTCTAGGGCTTATGCTGCTCTTCAATGAAAATGTCAGAAGGAGGCCCAGATTTTGGAAAGCATGGAAGCATTTGGAAACATACCCCTGAATTGTCATTAAGGGCTGACCATCATTCAGAGTTGACTCTGAATTCCTTTCACATAATATCCAGTCAATCACATTTTCTTTTCCTTTCATAATGATGCCCTGAATAACAGTCACAATTTTTTACAGATACAAGGACAAATCTGAAAAGGAATTTGCCCTTACAAAAATGAGTTGTTGGATTTTTAAATATACATTTTTTTTAAGACATTTGTGTTTAACTGTGACAATCAAGATGCTAATTTTGCCTTCTCAGGCAATGGTGAATCATCCTTCAGTGCACCCTGCAAACATTGTGTTTTCACCAGACCCAGACAAGACAGAAATACATGTTCACTCCCACATCAAACCACTGGTGTACCCTGAGGGTGTAATTGTCCTGTGGAGCACAAATATTTTTGAATTACATATGAATGAAGATCCCAGCTCCAAGATCCAGAGTGTCTGTTTGCAACTTTGTTGATTTGTAACAATTAATCTCTTTAAAAAAAACATTTTATGCTAATATAGGAATTTCACCACAAGAGCTTAGTACTGGAGTCTGACAAAAGCAGAAGAAAAATGTTGATGGCCTCAGTGATTGCTCTGGTGATGTGTTTTACTTCAGTATGTGTGAGGTTTTCATGGCCAGGTTTGGGGGGCTGGGGGTGGCTACAGGGGTGGCTTCTGTGAGAAGCTGTCAGAAGTTTCCCCATGTCTGCAGAGCCAATGCCAGTCAGCTGCAGGATGGACCTGCTGCTGGCCAAGGCTGAGTCCCTCAGCAATGGCAGTAACACCTCTGTGATAACAGATTTAAGTACAAATGTTATTGTGCAGATGTAACACATCTCTGCAGCCAAAGAAAAGCAGAGTGAGAAAACGTGAGAGGAACAACTCAGCAGACACTGAGGTCAGTGGAGAAGGTGGGACAGGATGTGCTCCAGCTGCTAGAGCTGAGATTCCCTTGCAGCCCATGGTGAAGACTACAGTGAGTCAGGCTGTGCTCCTGCAGTCCATGGAGGACCACAAAAATGCAGAGATCCTCCTTCAGCCTGTGGAGGACACCCACACTGCAGCAGGTGCATGCCCAAGAGAAGACTGTGAATCCTTTGGAAGCCTGCACTTCAGCAGGCTGGCAGGGACCTGCAGACCTGTGCAGGGAGTGTTGACAGTTTTAGGAGCTCTCCAAACACAGGCACAGTCTCGTTTAGAAAGCAGACATTGTTTATTCTGTGCAGGGTGCAAGGTGGAAGTTTCCACAAATCGAGCACACCAACTATCAAAACTTTTTACTTTTTATTTATTTTACCGACCAAAGGCATTAATGTTTATTAGCTATAAAAGGCACAGTTCTCTTATTAATTAATATTCTGTCTTCTATTGGTTAAGGATTCTCTTGCCTTCTCATGCTAATTAGTTGACATACTCAGTCTTTCTCTAGAGTCAGTGGGTTTCCAGGGTTGGTGGTCTGTGAGTTGGTGGCTGCAGATTTCCCCCTGCTGGAACTACGGAATTATGTTTTACTCAGTTGGAGCTGATTCAGCACAGTTGCTGAGTTGGTTTTATTCGTTTCTTCCCTGTCTTGGATGTTCTGCCAAATGTCCTTGTGGCCCATAAATGATGCATTTTTTGTGGTTTACCCTTCTTCCCAAGTTTTGTTTAACCTCCCTTTAGGTGTGAGATCATTAGATCCTGTCAAGCCCTAAACCTTAACAAGGCAAATAAGAAATTTACCTTTCTAACACCTGGACATCACTTAGAGCTTGCTTTTGGCTGCCCTCTGTTCCACAGATTAAATCTTTGTTGTTGATTAGGCTTGAAAGTATGCAAACATCAAAGAACATAATTTCTTAAGAAAATTTTACATATTCCACCTTTTGCAAGAATAAGGCATGACCCTATTTCATAACCCCTTCTCATTCCCTGTAACTCTCTGGGCAGATTGTTAACTTTTTTTGTGACTCTTGAGATGTCAGCATCAAGAGGAGCCCACGCTGGAGCAGCTTTCCTGTTAGGACTTGTGACCCTGTGGGGGATCCATGCTGGAGCAGACTGTTCTTGAAGGAGTGCACCCCGTGGGAGGAACCCCACGTTGGAGCAGTTCATGAAGAACTGTAGCCTGTGGGAAGGACTCGTACTGGAGAAGTTTGTGGAGAACTGTTGCCCGTGGGAGGAGCCCCATGCTGGAGCAGGGGAAGGACTGCTCTCCCTGAGCAGGAATTGACCAAAACCCCTATTCTCTGTCTTCCTGGGCCATGGCAGGGAGTATGAGGGGGGAAGAGATAGAACCCTGAGGAAGGAGGGAGGGCAGAGGGGAAAGTGTTTTTAAGATTTGTTTTATTCTCATTATCCTTCTCTGCTCTGATTTGTAATACAATTAATATCCCCAGCTCAAGTCTGTTATGCCTGTGATGGTGTTTGGTGAATGATCTTGCCCTATCCTTATCTCAACTCATGAACCTTTTATTATCTTTTTATTACAGTTTTTTCCTGTCCCCTAAGGGAGAGAAGGGGAGGTAGAGTGAGAGAGCAGCTTTGGTGGGTACCTGGCATGCAGCCAAGAGCTACCCACGAGTAAAAAGCAGAAGGTCACAATACCTACCTTTTGATGCCACAGTTGAGAGTTCTGGGAGGGAAAGATCTATGCACTGCTCTTATAAAGTTCATGGATAGATGGAAGGAAAATACCAGATGAAGTAAAAACAGCTAAGGAAGCATAATTTGCTGGTGACAAATGAGTCTGAGTCCTGATTTTTGTATTAACACAGAAAGGAAAATTGATCATAAACCTCTCTCTTCTTCTCAAGGGCTGAGATGAGGTTAAATTCTCAGCTCTGAAATGGCTAGACAACCTGAAATCCTGATGGTTTTAATGATGATATATTCTGCACCTGACTTAGGCTGTGGTGCACTTACATAAGCATTCTGTGTTTATTTTACTATCCTCTAAGAATTCTTCCTCTTGAGGAAGACCTCTTTTGGAGAACAGAAATAATTTAGACTGAGATGTTTTCTCATAAGTGTTATCTCATTGCAGAAATTTGGAGCTGAAATTCACTACCACAATCCATTATTATCCAGACTTCTCACATTCTGCAAATTGCCCAGGATCTGAAAATTGGCTAGACAAAAGATTAAAAATAGCAGGTGATTAATTAATTCCTGGAATACATTCTTTTATTGAATGACAATCAAGGGAAAGCAGCCTTTATTCTTTTTAAAAGTACAAACAGTTACAAATAAATAATTTTATTATAAAATGGATTGTTTTTAAACTAGAGACATGGAAAATTATTCCTATTAAAAAGTCTGCTCTGACATTTTTCTTTAAGGTATGATTTACTCTAAGGAGAAGAAGGTTCTAATATGCAGCTACAAGACCACAGTATCAGAACTGTGCACTGGGGATCATCTCTATGGTATAATTTAAAAGGGAAATAGAAAAGTGCCAGTACCTGCCACTGGGATTTTTAATACATTAATTATGTTACTTACAACTCTGCTGCAGCACTTACAATGAAAAATACAGTTACTTGTATTTGTTTCAAGTACTGCATTTATTTTGTTGATCTGCATCTTATTTATGGATACCAAAATATTAATCAGGTGCTGTAGAGGATGTTGTATATTCTAACTGACAGATCTCTTAGGCTGCAATTAGCTCTTATTAAGATCTGAAGTCACCCTGTATCTCCATTACTTGAAAATTTGGAAAGAACTTTTCCTCTAATTTTTTGTTTTGGTAGTCATATGTGAGAGATAACTATTCTATGAAATTCCAGCATTTTTCAAGTGACTAGCTATGGAGTTACTCTCAATTGTCTAGGGAATTATTTAAAGATGCTCTGTTCATAGGTGTTGATAAGGACAGCATGTAGAATCCTTCTACTTTGTCCTGGAAGCAGTGTTCTGAACACTGAACATAATGGCTTGGGAGAACAAGTGTTAGTAGCTGAGAATTTCTTCAATCCAGTGATTTTTCACTTGTGCTCTTGTCAAAGAGAAGATGGGTTTGAGTGGGATGGGCTTTAGCTGTAGAAATTCTGTGAATCAACTGTGGTTGACTAAAACCAGCAGAGGGGAACTAAGCTTCTTTATTGACATGTACTGTTTATACTGCTTTTAGGATAGCACTGTGCTTGCCAAGTTTATTTCCTCAAAATAAACTTTGGATAATTTCACCAGTGAATGGCTTCAACATTCAAATTTTAGCTCTGAAAGCCCATTTCACTGTAGTGTTAATCCCTCGCTAGCATCATAGCTCTTTTGCCTATGCAGGCTGTGACTGACAAGATAGTGTTAATCAGCTCAAGCTGGAGCTGAACTCCAATCATCCTGTTTATAGAATGATGCTTATTCCTATCACTAGTCGATATTTTCCTCATAGCTGTGGACCAGGTCAAAATTTATTGATAGCTTTCCAAATTATTAATTGGGCAGAGTGTTATGTATTTCACTTTACATAGACTAGAACAGTGACATTTTTGTTGCCCTGTTATGGAAACTCTGGATATGAATACTGTGTCTCCTTTCTGAGGTCCACTATATTGCTTCCATTTACAAGTATTGTTGTAAAAACAGGAATAAAAATTAACTTTTTTGATCTCTGTATTCTCCCAAAGCCCCAAAACTTCACAATGTTAAAATCACTTTTCTCTATAGTTCCTTAGATTTTGATCACTATGGACTTAATTTTTCTTTCAATGACATTTAATAAACATGTGGCTTCCCACATCTCAAACTTCTCTATTAGACTTACATTAGTAGTTATATAAACAAGATTATCCAAAATTACTTCATCTGGGTTAAATGCTTTTGAAAAATTTTTGAAAAATTACAGTTTGAGAAATGTTTTTTAGAAATTGCCATTATTGCCTTGGAGACTTGATCTGGTATGTGGTTCTGTTTGTTTGTTTGTTTGTTTTGGGCTTTGTGTGTGTGTGTGTGTGTGTGTGTGTGGTTGGTTTTTTTTTCATTTTCTGGAATAAGGTAGATCATCAGGGAGTTGCAGTGTAAATTTCTTCGTGCCATGCTGCCACTTTGTAATTGTACATTGTGGGGGCTGAGTAAGCAGAACGTGTTCTGAGGTTTGATTCTTTGTATTGTCTCAGCAGCCTGCAAACATGATTACTTGTAATGGCTAATGTGGTGGCTGCAGTGATATGCCTTCCTCCTCTAAGTTATGAAAAGGAAAAATAAAACTTCATTTAATTCCTTTTTATTTCATTCAGAGTACCAGCCACCAGTAGTCTACCAGTAATCTGAGGCAAAGTTATCCAAGGAGAAAATTGCCTCTGTCATCCTGGTTCTCTAAGGGACAGCCTGGGGCTGGGGAAGCTGAGGCTCTCGTCCATATTCTGCCAGTGGCCAAAATTGTCTCATTTCCCTCCATCTCAGCTTCCTAAACTATAGTATATGAAAAATGATATGACTTTCTTTGCAGAATATTTTCAGCTCTGTTCTTGCAAGAGATGTGGGCTGATTTTCTTGATTGTTGTTTTCTGTTGTTGTTTCTTGACTTGTTACAAATTAAAATGAAGATTTGGAATTGATTTCTCTACTGAAGCAGTATCAAGTGAAAAATTACAGAAAATTACCACTAGATGGAGTCAATGATTTTCTAAATTATTCTTTATAGCTCAGAATAATAGAGTTGCAAAATTATTATGATCACTGAGTTAAGTGGAATATGATAATTTAAGTAGCTCACCTGTATCCTGTTATAATTGCATTATCTGTTCTTTGAACTTTACAATTCTATGATTTTTCACTTCATATAAAAAGATTTTTTACAATTTGATGCTGAATAAAAATATCTTAATAGAATTCTTTATCAGTCTTACAACATCCTGTATCAGTGCTCACTTTCCCCATTCATGTCTCTAAGTTGTTCTTATGTTCTCCTCAATCCTGTCATTTCACAGGGTAAGTTCAATTCTAGTGGTTTCATCCTTTTTATTAATTAGAAATTAATAAGTAGGGTGAATTGCCAGACATAATTTTTAGTTCATATTTAACTAAAATGACTGTTAGGCATTGTTCTGAAAAGCAGTTTGGATGTCATCAACAATCATGAAATGCCAGTTGTTAAGAGTAAGCTGTGCTAAATTTACAAGCACAAAGAAACATTATTCTGTTTGGACCTGCAAACTTCACCTTAGACCAGGATTATTGCAATATTTTTTTCAGGTTGCATTACTTAGTACAGTCTAACTTCCTTATCTGAAGATAACTAGCCAGTCAAAAATGTCATTCACTTTTATTCTGTAAAATTAAAATTTGTTTTCATTAAAGAGTTGTCCAGATGTTCCAGCTTTCTTCCAATGAGACATTACTAATGTGTTAGCTATGAAATTGTGCAGGATGCACAACCATTCTCAACTTCATTTTCTGACATTTGTGTCCTGCAGTTGGACTCTTTGTGGTTGTCTTTTGTACAAAATGAAAAAAGAGGTAAGATTTCCCTACAATATTTGACTGACAGGCAATTTTTTAGTAATTTGTTGAAGAAACAACATAATTTATTGCAAAACAAATACATGACAGTACTTAATAGAAACTCTTTCAGCTCCTAGTGAATATAGTCACTAGTTCAGAGCTCTTTAACCAGCACTGAATCTTATCTAATACAGCTCTTACCTTATTTTGTTTCTTCTGATAATAGCAAGAAAAATACTTATAAAAATTTCACATTGCAATTGATGTTTCTGTTACTAGGCAAATTAGTTAATGCCTTCAGTGTATTACTTTTACCCAACTTCCAAGAATATTAATTTATACTATCAAAGGAAAAATTAATGATACCGAAAATAGAATATAAAAATTTTGGATATGTGTAATACATAGTGAAAACCCCACACAAACAGAAAGGTATGTGTTATTTAAATACCATAGGAAAAAAATGAGAAAAGTATGATTTTAAAATCTATTCCTTGCTATAAAAACCCAAAATGTTAAGTTTTAAAGAAAGCAGATTGTTAACATATTTAAAAAAAAATCCTCATTATAAAGTGTCACTGAAAAGAAATTAAGAGATATATCTGAATCCCTTGCTTGCTTTTCAGCATCTTGAATTTAGTGAAAAACATAGAACTGATAAGGAAGAAAAGAAAAACAGACTTTTTTATTCCAAACCTTTGCTTTGTTATATTTCTAAAACCTGACAGATAGTCATATTCAAAAACAGAACTGATGAGGAAGAAAAGAAAACCAGACTTTTTTTATACCAAACCTTATGCTTTGTTATATTTCTAAAACCTGACAGGTAGTCATAGTCAAACCTATCTCTAGGTAGCTTTTTCTATTAAGTTGTTGAAAGCAGTATTGGGAATTTATTTAAATTCTGCTAATTATTTTTTATAGAATCATATAATATCCTGAGTGGAAGTGGACCTAGAAGGGTCATTGAGTCCAGCTCCTGGCCCTGCACAGGACAGCTCCAAGACCATGTTCCTGAGAGCGCTGTTCAAACTCTTGAGCTCAGACAGGCTGGTGCTGTTACCACTTACTTCCCTGGGGAGCCTCCTCCAGTGCCCAGCCTCCTTCTGGGAGAAGAACCTTTCCCTAATATCCAACCTCTTTTGACAAAACTTCAGGCCATTGCCCAGTGTCCTGTCACTGTCACCACAGAGAAGAGATCAGTGCCTGCCCCTCCTCTTCCCATCACAAGGAAGTTGGAACTGCAGTGAGGTCTCCTCTCAGTCTCCTTTTCTCCAGGCTGAACTGACCAAATGACCTCACTTGCTCCTCACATGGCTTCCACTCAGGGCCCTTCACCCTCTCTCTTGCCCTCCTTTGGACAATTTCTAACAGCTTTGCCTCCTTCTTATTTTGCAGCACCCCAAACTGCCCCAAGCACTGGAAGTGAGGCTGCCCCAGCTCAGAGCAGAGTGGGACAATCCCCTCCCTTGCCCGGCTGGTGATGCTGTGCCTGAAGCACCCAGGACAAGGTTGGCCCTCCTGGCTGCCAGGGCACTGCTGGCTCAGATTCATTTTTGGTTAAGTACTGTCGAAAACACAATTATTTTTCAGACTATATTCATGTTCTGTTAATCAACTACTGCCACAGGGCTATAGGCTTAAAAATATAAACTACAATTTCTTTCATACAATGTAGCAAAGACTTTATTATTTTGTGGTATCTTTTCACATCTAAACAAGTAAATGCGTTTATAAAACTGTGTTGAATAAAGGTCACACACTAACAAATTAAATGGAATATACCTTATAAGCTTAATTTTGTAAAGTTTACAAAGATTATTTTTAAACCATATGTAGGCTCAGAGTCAGCTATATTGTGCATCTGATGATAAAGTCATCTCTTGGAATAATCATTATCCAATCAATTACAGAACTAAACTGTATGCTTTTGACGTGTTTGTTTTACGCTTTCACGGCTGTTATCAAGAACTTTAATGGCTTACTAACCCCCACTTATGAATAAAGCTTTTTCTTTTGTAAAGATGGCAGGATGTGGCAGAATAGAAGCAGTAAGAGTTTTACACCTCCTCCTGTCAGTCTGAATGAATCACTAGTCATGGTAGGCTCTATGCTCTATATCAATACAATTAAATAATCAGTACCTGTAAGTTAAATCACTTCTCACACCCACTAGTAAAAATATGACAGTAAAGCTATTCCCACTATAGTTTTTTCTCTTTTCATTGAAAGTACTTGCATATAGTTTAGAGACTAGCTCTACAAGACATAAAAAGATACCTAAAACTTCTTCTCTGTATCTAATAAACTAAACAGAAGAAAAGATACATTTCTGTAGAAATGCAGTATGTAATTTTTGCAGGGACAAGACACTGAGAGATGGTAAAGTATCTTTTGTTTATTTAATTGTAGGCCCTGTAAATGTCACTAGGATTCTAGACAAGTGGTATTTTGGACTTGAGAATCAACTGTGTGATGCAGTAGCTATAAAATGAGCAGAAAAAACATTTTTTTAAAAAAGTGAAGTATTGGTTTAAAACTTAAACTCATTCAGTAGGAGGAAGGTGCTTATTTTTTATATGAGTTGCCTTGCTAAATCTTCTAACAGCCTGCATTGAATCTTGACAGCTCAAAAGCTCTGCTGAATCCATATAAAACCTGTGATCCCTATATTAGATTTCTTTTAGAAACACAGGGAGCAGTGAAAGTTTTTTATCTAAAATGAAGTTGTTACCAGTGTAGTTGCCATAAAGAAAAAAATAACTATGATTAATAAGAGTTAGTGTCTCTGAACTTGTGACTTTCTCAGTCTACTCTCAGCTATATTCAGGCGCCATGAGGAGTCCAGCTCTCTGTGTTTTTAATTTTATTTTAACAGTGCCTTAAAGAAATAGTGAGAAAACAATAAGGTTAATCTCTGTGGGTTTATGTTCTACAAAGATTTGACAGTATAATGCAATGCCATCTTAGAATGCACAATATATCTTCACTATGATAGAGTCATAAGAAGAGAAGTGCAAAAACTAGAGGTTTTTGGAACAGACGTTGTTGTTGGTATTGCTACATTATAGCATGTACTTGGTTGCAGGAAGCTTTTATTTTTGGATGGCCATGTAGAACAAAAGCAGAATTTTGTACTGATATTAAAACTAGCACTTTTATTACAGAGTTCACAGCAAATCTTAGGTGAATAGGGTGAAGTTAACAAATCTGATAGATTACTGTGGGAGGATGTCCGCAGAGTGGACAGATAGAGCAGCATGGGTTACACCAAGATGCAAAGGGCCCCTACTGCCCTGCTCCTCACATTTTCTGAAGGACAGTTCTGTTATGTGTCTTTTAGTGAAATACAGGAATCAACCTGCTTGCATCCATGATGCCTTCTGAGACTCCTCATGGGACCAAGCCATTCAGGGGTGTGCTGTAGATCTTCAACATGCCCTGAGTCCATCCTAAGCCTTTCAGGTGCTGTGAAATACCATGCAAATGCAGGTATGCTCAAGTGGCCTTTCTTCCTCTACAAATGGATGTATGGTATTGTTCTGTAGTAGAGTTCAGTGGAGTAATGGTAGAAAGGATCAGAGAAGAGGAAAATGCTAAGCATTTTTGTTCATGTCTATCCCAAAAAAATACTTGGTGGTATTTCAGAGATGTCTCAGCTGAGTGTATCAGCTGTGCTTTCAGGCTGGCACAGGTTCTTCATGTCATCTGCTGTGACTGACCATACAAATTGGGATAAAAGGGCTTGTGGTAAGAAGACTCATGACAAAGTGAGGGATGGCCTGGGTTGCCACAGAGAAGGCTGATGTCTGACTTTTTCTTTTTTTTTTTTTTTGGTTCTTTTCTTTGTTGTGTGTGTGTAGAAAAGTGCTTTTCCCAAAATTGATACTGATGGTAGGCTACTCTTTGAGACCTCCTGAGAGAAGTGAGGACAAAGAAATCTGTCCAGTTGGTCAGCTATTACCTCACAAAATGGTTTAACAGATACGAATCATACTTGAAATACATTCAATTAACCATGACTAATAAAGTCTGTGTGGTTGGGTTGGCTATAGATATGAGAGATTGTTAAAACAGGTTATGTGGAAATGATGACAAAATGTTTTGGAGCAGAGGGCTGGGGCAGGGGACAGAGGCCGTGGGAGGAGTGGTGGTAGCTGTATGGTGAGTCATTCAGACCATGCATAGGCAAGTGTGGTGGGCCTGCCTACAGTCCTGAGCATACATTGTCCTTTGGTCTGTGACAGTACTGAGCTTCCCCTGGCAGGTATGTTACAGCTATAGTGGCACAGCTGGTCCAGGGCACCAGTCCTGAAAACATGGAAGATAATGGACTGTAACTGGTGAATTTTGTGTGTGCTGGGTTAGTGGCAGTGAGTATTTGTTTTCTTTACATAGGTAGATGTCTGTAACCTCCCATTTCCCAGAGTGGCTTGAATTGACTTTTGGTCTTGGGACAGTTTTTTTGAACATTTGTCATGATTTTTCCAGCATTAGCATAAGCAGCATTTACATCAGAATGTGACTCATATCAGTAATTAGATCCTTACTCACACAGCTTAGTAAATACTCTACTTACAATATTTAAGTCAACTATTTCCTTTCTAGGAAGATAGGAAGAGTACTTTGATGAGTTTTAGCATGTGAATTCTAATTCCGTTTTGTAAATATTTGAAGTAATTCCTCCACTTTATTTATATATCAGGTATTTTTCTCAATGATTTTCAAATTTGAGGAATGCCCTTATATGTTTGAGACATATTTTGTCTGTATTTCTTTGTCTTTTTATTTAACGGAACTGTTTACTCAACACCTAATATAAATAGAAGGATACAAATAAAGTTTTAGCTGTAGTGCTGATTGATGAGTTTTCCAAGAGAAAGACATCAATGGCATTATATGTTTTTAAGAAGCACAACACTGATGATATTTATGAACACATGGTAGGTGTGCATAAATCAGTATGTTTGTGCCATTTTATTGAAGAATCCAAGGTGGGTTGTCATGGTGATTAAGAGCTTCAAAATGCTATTTATTTGTATTAGTTTGAGGGGCATAAGGGCATATTCATTCTGCTACACTGAAACTTTTGTTGTAAAAATAGCTACATTTCTACCAGTATTGCAAGGGATACTCTAGCAGGGTAAGTAAGTAAAGATCCAAGAAACACATTAGACTTAAAGAAAATATACTGTTTTATATTTTTGATCAACATAACAGTTTCTGCTTTGAAGCCATTAAGGAGGTTGTCTTTTAAATGTGTAGTGTTTCAGGCTATATATAAAGTAGCAGAATTGTCAACTTCTCCAAACCTCTCTATCCCAAAGAGAAAAAAAAATTGCTGGTAACTGGTAAAAGAAAGTATTTTCTTTACATGGAAATGTTACAGAAATTAAAAGCATCAAATATGTTTTGGTGGTATTTGCCTTTACAATAGCATATACTCTATATGAAGAGCTACTAAATTTCTGGTGCTTTATCCTTAAGTAATTAATAAAAAGCACTTATAGACCAGTTAACCTTGTTAAAAACAATGTTGTTTTCTCCATGAGGTCATTGATGTGTTGTCGTTAGTATGGTTGGTTTTTAAACGATTAAATCAATGAAAATGCTGCAAGAAATGCTGCATGCATACACAACATCACACACACTCCGAATGAGTAATACAGTTTTCATAACAGACTTGAAGTGATGATTATTAACTAGAATTATATATATTTATATTTAAACTGACACTACAGAATTCTTTTGAGTCTTGACAGATCTGTGGAATATTTAAATGGAGTAATTGTAGTTACCAGACCTCCTGGGACTAACCTGCTGGAAAGAAAGTGACATTTTTCAAAGAGAAAAATGAATTTATAATGTGGAAAAAAGCTAAAAACAAGGTTATGGTGTGCCTGTTTATAACCATTCAGGAGGAATATATGTTTATTTGGAGTTACTAATACACTGTAGCGATAATCACTTACAGTTAATTACAGAGGGGCTTTGCATATATCTTATTGGGTTCTATGTTTCCTGAAATAGAATAAGCCATGCTGAAAGGAAACTTTTCAGATATTTTATTTTTGGTGCAGTCGTGTTTAGGAGTTGATTCTCTGCTATTTGTGTTTTCACCGGGAATAACTTTACTCAACTCAACATACTCTATGGTAATAAAGAAAAAGCCATCCAAAAGTGGAAAATACTAACCTCTCCCTCTGTGGCACCAACTACTTTGGATACATCACACCTTTTCATTTATAGCTGTGTAGGCATACACAGATTTTCAATTAGGAAAGTTTTTTCAGTGGTAAACACTGCCTGCTGAGCTTTCCTGAACTGAAAAGAATCAGAGGATCACTAGATAATTTAGGTTGGAAGAGAATTTTTGAGGTCATCTGGCTCCACTCAAAGCAGGATCAACTTCACTAGGTGACTCAGTATCTCGCCTGATTGAGCTTCGAGTGGTGGTGATGCCGCAGCTCCACTGGGAAACCCGCTCCGCTGTTTGACTATGATGAAAGCATTTTGCCTATGATCTAGCTGAAATGTCCCCTGTTGCAATTCATGCCACCAACTGTAGCATGAATGGGGCTGCAATTGTGCCCCATAGAAGGAGTTTGGCTCTGTTTTTCCTCCTAGTAAGCAGTCAAAGACAGCAAGAAGATCATTAAGATCTCCCCTTTGGTTGTTCTCTGTGGGACTGAAGGAGCCCACTTCTTTCAGGCCCCCCTTGTACACTGTGTGGCCTGGTGGCTGGCTGGTACACACCATCAGTGCCCATGGAGATGGCTGCTTGCTGAGAGCAGAACTAGAAAAATTCAGGATTAAGGGCAAGGAAGTGGTTTCAGAAGAAGGAAGTGAATGAGACATTAACTGTTCCCAGTACTAAACATGAACCTTAATATCAAGGGTATGTCCACTGCAACAAATAATGCCATCCATGAGCTGGCAAGGAAAAGTAAGCCATGAGAGCCTATGAAACTGAAATTCAAGAGAAACATGGCATTTATGGGTATTGAAGTGACTTTAACCAATATTCTGCCTATATACTCTGATACTGCCTACAGCACAAATAAAAGTGGGGCATGGTGGGTGACAACTGTGTCTTCCTACATTATAGCATTTTCATTTAATAATGATTTATACCTCATTTATAATAAATACAATATTAAAAATTAATTAAACATATTTATCATATTTTCTCACCATTCTTTTATCAGTCAGGTCACCAGGAGTAATTTTCTTCTCCTAAATGCTCCAGAATAATAAATTAATAGTGCATGACCAAGATGAGGTGAAACACACATGACCTTCCTTCTCTGTTACATGCCATTTAGCAGCTAAAACCTGAAGTTCCTACCATTGCTTTTCTTGTAACTATGGTTATTAGTTAATTTCAAATGCTATTACTAGAAAAAAAACCAAAAAACCTGCCACTCTTTTCAGCAGAAAAATGTCTTTTTTTTTTTTTTCCCACAGTAGAATCATTCAGCCTTTGCTGAAAGCTACACTGAAAGCTAATGTCCAGAAATAGTACCTGCTGCTATGCTCTTTAGACTCTTTCTCCCCTTGACCAGGCAGCAAAGGAGGATTTTAAAAAATACATCTACACTAATAATTGCTGTATTGAACCATGTAACTTCTAAATAAATAAAAGTATTTATTTGCAAGACATTTGACCAAGTATTTCTTGAATGTAACAATATGCAGTTCCAATAACTGAATGACTACCTGTTCCTTGAGAAGTAGCCATGGTAAAAGAATAAAACAAGGGGAAAAAGCCCTCACAAGCATGCAAAGTTCCCTTTAAAATATCTTACTGTGTTCTTACACTCTCTTGTGTCTTCATCAGAGGAGCGTCACCATCTTGTAGTCGTGCATTAAGCTAAGTGTATAATGAATAGTTCATTCCCTTTCTTAACTTCTCCTCAGGGGGAGAATTAAGTGTACACTCTTACATCCTGTTTAGGTGCAGTTTTATTTTTTAATTTTTTAGAAGATTTTTGCAGAAGGTGCCTGAATTGCAGAAAGTTGTCAGAATGAAGGACTCGGGGGACAGAAAATTATAGAGCAGAACTCTATTATGTATCCTAGTAACTATTCTTTTAATCCTGTCTCAGCCTATACAACCACAGAGGTGCAGAAGGAGGAATAAAGGCCTATTACCCTTATTTCTCAAATCTGCACGTGATTCTGCAAAGCAAGGCAAGCACTGAAAGGCTGAACTTCTGTGAGTTCTGCTGGACAGAGGCGTCTTCTCGGTGTGTGGAGGAAGGTAGGTAGTCATTCCACCCACAAAGCTGTTCTAGAGGTTTTTCTCTTTAGGAGCTACACACAGCAGGGAAAAAGCATTTTGGAGAGGGGTCTGGACATCAGTCTTTGCTACACAAGTGATATGTAATACCTGCCAAACATGGGGTGACAGGTGTGTTTCTGAGTTCCTCTTGTTTGAGGCCACTTTGCACAGACATTAATTCTTCATTAGAGTTGAGGAGCTGGACAGATATGGGAATCAAGGGGTTGAAGGCTGTATAGAGTTCTGCAAAATGTCTGCATGCCCAGCACCTATATAGTAGAGAATTTTAAATAAGTTTTCTGCCTTTTCTGTATTTTTTCTTTTGGATTGTCACTGTGAAGGAAAGGGAACACTGTAGCAAAACTAAGTAGAATTTTGAGATAAAGCTTAAAAAATATCTCCTTTTCCCCGTCTTATTCTTTTTTGTTTTGCTGAATATTGGGCGAATAAAAATACAAGTAAGAGAGGGAAATATTTCCCTAATATGAAGGAGAGAATTACAAAATGAGCATTCAACTTGAAGAGAATGTCAGGGAACAACAGTACCTTATACTGCACTCTAAAAAATTGTAAAAAGTACAAAGGTTCATAACATATTGTAAAGAAAATTCTTTAGAACTTGCTCTGTTATCTTGGAGGTAACAGACACACCATATGCTGTGTCTGGCAGTTGCTATGGCAACTACTTTTAAAATTTAAGCATGGGGAAGCTATTGCCTAAAATCTCCACAACTTGGGGCCAAATCTTGCTTGATGCTGAGCACCGAGAGAATAAAAAAGATAAAAAGGAAATATTAAAATATCTTTCTTGTTGGCTACTGAAATTTTATCTTGAAATCAATACTAAAGGAGATTTCAAGTCATGGACTCCTGAGGACATTGAAAAAGAAAAGAATGGGATGATTGCAATATCTTAAATTTAATACCATACAAACGGTTTGCAATTAAAATTAGGAAAAACCTTTTTGTTCATTGAGGCATTTTACATAAAAATTATGATATTTGTAAGACAGTAATCTGTCACTGTTTTATGTATTTGAGAATTCTTGCTTAGAAGTCAAAGATTAGTAAATTTTTGAAAGAAATAGATGGGAAGATAGTTGATATTCATTAAATGACAGTGCTTATTAAGACTCAACAAATACAGATTTATGTCCTTGGAAAAGTAGTTTTAAATATAAATAATGCTGGGACTATCACACCAGCAGCCTGCATAATGCATTTCTAATGCAAAAGAGGCTTAAAATATCAAATAAAGATGCTTCTAAGGAAAAAGCAGTATAAATGAAATTAAGAAGATACTATTGTTCCTCACCTTAAAAGGTCTATTAGACCATGGTACGATGAATGTTGTTATAAGCAAGATCAGCAAGATCAGTGTGATTAAACTACATCACAAATTCTATCTTGCTCACATGCATTTTAGCTGGTCTTTTTGAGAGTTTGCAAAGGTGGGACATAATTCAGCCAGAAAACAATACTGGTGTACTGCAGCTCTTTACAAGACTATCTATACAAATTCAACTTGTGGCTTGGAGTAATTCAGTAATTCATGGGCTGGCCCAATGTCACTGAAATTTGTGGTGTTCTCTCTATAGATGTGCCCAGACTATGCTTGAAGCCCTGCCCATTCTACTTTAGCAGAATGGTGGCCCTTGCAGGGCCTCCCTGCCTTCAAGGGAGTCAACAGCTCCTCCCAGTTTTGTATTAGTATCCAACTTGCTCTGCATCCCTTCCAGTCCTGCATCCAAGTCACTAATGAACATGTTGAAAAGAGCAGGGCTGAGGATGGAGCCCTATGGAACCCCACTAGTGACAGGTCACCAGTCTGATGTCACCCCATTGACTGCCATCCTTTGTGCCTGACCCATGAGCCAGTTGCTCACCCATCCCATGATGTGTTTGTCCAGCTGTGAACTGGGCATTTTTTCCAGAAGGATCCTGTGAAAGACAGTATTGAAAACTCTACTGAAATCCAAAAGGATTACTTCAGCTGGCTTCGCCTGATCAGCTAGGTGGGTTACCTTGTCATAAAGGGAAATCAGCTTTGATGAACAGGAACTTCTCATGAAGCTGTGATCAGTGACTGTTTTGTCTTTCAGATGTTTTTCAATGGCTACAGGATAATTTTTCCATAACTTTACCAGGGACTAAGTGAGACTGACAGGCCTGTAGTTTCTGGGCTCCTCATTGCTCTTCTTGAAAATTGGGGTAACATCTGCCAGCTTCCAGTCATCTAGGACCTCTCCAAGACCACTCAAAAACTGAGAGAGGGTTTTTTTTTTTTTCCCAAGATCCAACATCTTGCAACATTGCAGGACCTTGCAAGAAAGCGTTATTCATCTCAAGTCCTCCCTCCAAAATAATGAATTCTGTGAGCTGTGGCTCTCATAAGCTGCTATGAAATTATCAGTGCTATTATAGACAAGAGAAAGATTTAAAACTGAAACACTGGTTTAGGCACAAGTCTCTTCAGGGCTCTTGAAAGTAATTCTTTACATTGTAATGAAAAATATGTGCTTTAAATATACTCTGTTCAGAAACAAGGATCATTATTCTATCTTCCTTGCTTTGTCTGCTGCTCATTAATCAATGCCCCTTAATTTAACTTCTTGAAACATTTTTTGATGGACAGCAGCAGTAGAAAAGGTTGGTCACCAGCTCCTTCTCCTCTGTTCCCTGTCCACTCACATTTGGGCCTGAAAATCATTGCCATGTCTGTGAGAAAGACCAGTCTTGCTGACTGGTTGTTCCAGTTCATGGCCTCTGGCTCTATCCCTGTAATGTCTGTCCTTCTAGAAATGTCTAATATTTGCTTGGCAGACCATTTCTCAAGGGGATGTGCATAATTTTGCCAGAGATTTGACAACTCTTCATGTCACATTAAGATATTTGCTTGCAAAAACTGACTTGTTGCTGAATAGACACTAAGGCACTGATGTTCACAGTATAGCTGATAGCTGGTGGAAATGAAATAATCTGTATTGACACATTTGGAAGTTTCACATCTTTTTCCACTTAACATGCTAACGTGATAATTGCTAGACTGATGATTTTTCCAGTGACACGTCTCCTTTTGTCAATATTTAGACCTGTGTATAGAAAACTTATCTATCACACCTGGCTAATTTTCACTTAATTTAAAAATAAATGAAACATATTTAGTTTGCAGGGTTAGCAGAACAAAATGAGGTTTTATAAACATTTTTCTTGAATCATTATTTGAGGGATAGGAAATGATAATGGTAAATGTATATAAAATCTGGCTCAAATGAAAGTGTATTCCAGGAAATTCTTTTAATGCTTAAATAAAACTAATTGAACATTTAAGTAGAGACTTCATTCTGCTTGCCATTTACTGCAAGGTTTCATAACCTAACTGTTTAGGTTATGAAACCTAAAAATAATGCCAAATAAAAATAGCAACAAATACCCAATAAAATTACTTCAATTTCTATCCAGGAGACAGGCAATTTGTAGCCAAAGTGATTCTGTGTTCCATTGTACATTTGTTCATAGGGTTTAAATATTGAATCCAAACAATTAATTCATCTGGGCTTCTATCATAGCATTTCTTTGCTGTGTGTGCCATGACTCTTGCTATTAGCAATTAGGTAACAATTTGTCAGTGAAGGCTCTAGTATTTTGACTATCCTGACATAACTGTAAACATTTTACCTTTAACTTTATTTAGCTTTGGTGCTTTTTGCTGGACTGATCCTCAGGAATGAGGGTGACCATACTGTTTTGCAAGAATGGCTATCATGACCATGGAATTATGACCACTTCACTGTTACTTTCAAAGGTTAAAGTCGCCACTTTTCTTCTACATGTAATTATGATTCTGTTTTCACACCCATGTCTGGTAACTGTGTTCTGCCTGTTGGGGTGGAAAGCTTATTCCCTTATCTTTGGTTGCAGCTATTCTTTGTAAAGATATGTGTTCCCTTCCTGGGAGTTCTTACTCCATAACACTTTTTGAATATTTTACTTTATTTTGGTAAACACTGATATTCCAGTCACATGATTGAGAATTCAGCCATGGTCAGCTTTTACTTAGTCTGAATGGTTATGAAATCTTCTATATAATACAGGTGTTTCACAAGGTTTTCAGTATTAGAGATATTCCAGGTATTCTAAATTTGGATGTCATTAAGCTAGTTAAAGGGGTTTTTTTTCCACACCTTTTTCTCAGGATATTTTTCTTTAGATAATGAGAACCCACTTTGGGTTTTGCATTCAGAGACTTTTGTCTCACAATCAGAAGGATGGACAGTATTCTAGAAAAGTGCCACTGCAAATCTGCAACATTCATATAAAATTTGCAACTGACATATAAAAGAGGCACAATTCATACCTTTTTCCAATAGATCATCATGTTTCCTGACCCATCTTTGATATTAATTTGCTTACAAGATAACAAATATGTGATCTGAAAAATCACTTTAATACATTTTTATGAAATCCAATAAGGAATCTTTTTCTGTACAACTGCAGTCATCACAACAGCTTTGTCTTGTAGTAACATGCTTATTAATACATTCCTGCTGTTCCTTGCATTATGTGATGCAACTTGTGCTAAAACCTGGAAGCTGACTGCTTCTATTGTGTGTCACTCAGTGCTCCTCTGCTGAAAGTCTCTGGAATTGTTTCCTTGTCTTAGAAACAAACCTTACATTTGCCATTTAACTACATTCATATTCTGCCTTAATGCCCATTTATTAATTTTTAGTTAAAAGACATTATTTCACATGACATCTCTCAATAGATGGTTTTAGTTTATCTTTCAAATAGTTGCAGTTGCTCATGAAATTTCTCAAATTGCTTGCCTTTGATCAGACATCAGGGATTCCTTGTACAGCTTTTGCAGGGTTTTAAGCTACATATATTTCACCATTATTGTGTAGGCCTTTAAAATCAGAAATGTGGGTAAGAGGAAAGAAAATGTGCTTTTGCAATCAATACTCTTGTTAGAAATATTCTGTATTATTCTGTCTTGCAAGCCTTGCAAAGGACTCTCATTCTGCAGAAAGATTATGTCGTAGCTTTCCATAACCTGCAGACACAGCTGAGTATCTGATTTCCTGAGTGAAAGTGCTTTTTTTCCCCCTACAAAAATCTGGAAACATTGCCTTCATTTCTTTTACTTCTTAAGTTCCTATCCAGACTAAGAGATTTAGAGAACTTATTTTTTTCCAGAATAAAAGAAAATTCCCCTAATCCCAGGTAAGTGTCAGAACATTTTCAGAATGCCAGCTACTTGAAAAGTCAGTATTATAATAGGTTTGTACCCTTTCCTGTGACAATACCCATAAACTTCTGGAACAATAAAATTGAAGTGAAGCCAATGGATCCAATAATGTGATCTTCCAGCTTTTTTCACAGTCTTTTGATACATGGTGCATTTCTGTATGTTTCAACTGCTAAAATTATTTAGATAGAGTGGGAATCTGAGGATTTTTTAAAATAAAAAGACAAATTCATAGACTTTGTGTTTCTAAAAAAAAAATAAAATTGATGTATTATATAGATTTTCACAAGGTTTTCAAAATGAAAAGCAAATAAAATTCTAAAATGTGTTATTAAATGCATAATTTAAAGTGTTTTAAATTTCGATCCCAAAGCAAAGACAGAGGGTGTTTTAAATGCTTGAATACTTCTGTCTGATAATGGTCTGAACCAGGGCACAATTTTGCCAAGTCCATGCCATTTTTGGAGCTACTAATTTTCTAGATAAATTTGTGGATATATTTCCACAGAAGGAGAACTTTAGGGCTCTGGTAGGGAAATACAGAGAAACAAACCAAGACACAGAGAGACTAATTTTGCCTTAAGACTAGACAATTTTATAATCACCCTCCACAGCTTTGGGAAACAGGAGTCTTGGTTTTGCATTTCAATCTGTTTGGCAGTATGCACTATGTCTCCCAGCCACTTGGTTATTTGTAGAATTTGCTGTATTCAGGGGGTTTGAAATACTTTAAAACAAATTGAGATGAATGGGCATCCTAAACCATTTCCTGATTGGTGTGTCTTCTAGCCCCTAATGTGCCTTTCTAGGTCTTAGTTATTTCCTTTTCATAAAAAAATAATTGCTCTTAAAAATGTCTGCTTGGATTTCTTTTGTAAAGAGAGCCAAACTGAGGAGCTCTAGGCAGATTAGCTGGACTGCTTCGTTTAGTAGGCTCTCTGAGCTTTGAAGAATGCTTCAAAAGTATGGAATAAAGCTCTTTTTCTTCCGATTTTTGCATGGGCTAACAACTTCCCAGTCTTTTAATTTGCTGTCCTGTTGCATTAGAGTTCATTATCTTTGTGTTTCAGTTTAGTAATTCTGTCTGAGTTCCTATCCTTTCTCTCTTCTGAGTCCCTGCCGAAAACGGCAATACAAGTAACACAGCAGAAGCTTGTATACGGACAGAAGATATAATGAGAATAACACTTCTCGTGGGAATTAAATGCTGCATCACAGGGTTTCATTTGTAAATATCTGCAATGGGAAAGCATGTTTAAAAGTGCATTCAGATGCACTGTTTGGAGTCTCTTCTCTCTTGCACTATGCCTGCACTGTTCATATTACAAAACAAGGCATGCAGTTCAGGCTAGATTGAGGGTTAGATATTTAAATTTGGAGAAAAATGGTTTTAAGGCTTAGTAAAGAAAAAAAATACTTCAAATGTACCGCAGAAGCACAAAAAACTCTGCAAATATTGGCCAATAATAGCTTCATAAATGAGAAATTCAGAGAACAAAGACTGTAAGTGACTTATTCAGTGTTGTTTGGCCAGATGGTGGCAAAATGCAGGTCTTCAACTGACAGTTCCCATGTGCTGACTTCTCAAGGAGATCATCACATTGGCTGTGAACACACAGATTGTTTTCTGAGTGGAAAACTTGACCTGCCTTGTACCAATCCAGAAGTCTTTTACAACATAATACACGGTGGGGAGAATGGATATGGATAGTTCACACATGGAACTACGACTCAGTGAAAAGGCTAGCTGTTTTCATAACTGAGAGAAAATAAAAAAAAAAAAGATTGTGTGGAAAAAATTAGACTGGCTCTTGTATAAGATTTATTCCCTTTGGCCTAGAAAAGATCTTCCATCAAATCTTTTGCTTTTTTTTAAGAGGAAAACTGGGAAAAGCTTGAAATGTCAATGTAGGTATTTTTTCTTTTAATAAAAAAGAATGCACAGAAAGGTAATCTTGATGTTCAAAGAGATCTTGTCAGTTCTGTTGATGTCAGTATCAAAAGAAGTTGATAATTATCTGAAGAAAACACATTTCTCTTAGTTACTTTCTTTTTCATGAAAATTTCTCAGGTTAATCACAGCAGCAGATCTGCAAGAGTATGTACCGTGCACCTTCACTCCTGCAGCACATTGTCTACCAAGATTCATACAGGCAATTATAGCATTATACCTTCTCTGGCATGACTAAACTTATATTGGATAGACTGCAAAGGGAAAAACATAGCAGTCATCTTAAACCTGTATTTCTTGTACAGTATAATTGTACCAAAGGAGTGGGTTAGCTTTTTGCTGTCTACAGGTCAGGTTTGGCCATGTTGCATTTCATGTAAGAGGGACTATTGCAGGTGCTGAAGGTGAACAGGTAGCTCATGGAGAATTGTGAGTGCATTTCACTCCTGCATGATCAGTGTTTATTTAAGACAAATAAGCCTCTGCATTATTATTGAATGAGTTCTTCAGCCAGAATGGGCTCTATTCCGTGGAGCAGTTGTCCTGATTTAATCTGTACACCACTCCTCCAAGAGTGTTAACTTGTGAAGACACTGGAGGACTTCTTGATGACAGTTTAATTTCTAACTGAATTGCCATCAAGATGAGTTCTGAAAATCATGACAATGATAAAAGGAATCAAAAGGCCTTACTGCAAATGAAGCAGAGATAATTTTTCCTCTTTTTTTATAAGGAACAAAAGGCGTTCTAATACACTATTGCTTTTTGGATTCTCTTTAAAATTTCCTTCAGAATGCAATAGCTTAACCTTGTCTACGACTTCCTCTGGTTGGGATCATACAATGTGATTCAGACAATGACATCTTCAATTCTGCTCAACAGGATTTATCCGCAGAATAGTGCACAGCAACATTTTTTCATTTATTATGTTTCATTTCACAGACTTTTTTAAGGTCTTATAGCTTAAAAAGCCATGTGTTTTGCCCATTATGTTTCCTTCAAAGCTGCATCCACTAAAAGAAAAAGGAGCTTGGAAATGCTAGAAATTCAAAATTTCTCACATACTAATTTGCTCTCCTTTGGATTTTTCATAAAGACAAATCAGGCAGAACATTTCTGTGCCTTAGTTTCCTCAGCTGGAGAAGGAGGGGGAAAAAAGGAAGCTGTGATAACTCCCACATATGTTGGGAGGATACACGCATTTGATAGGCTTGAATGGAAAGCTTTACATGAGAATATTTGCAATAACCAATTGCTTTTATTTTTGTCTGGCCTCTCATGAAAAGAAACACAGGGTTAATTCTGGAAGCTAATTCTTGGAACTATATTGTTGTATAAATCTAATCTTGGTATTATTCAGTGCTATATTTTAAAAAACACAATATTTTTTTTCTCTCTTTCCCCCCCGCTCCCCCAAATAGTACTGCACCATAATTACAATTGCCATAGAGGCAGGAGCAGAGGAATTAAATTCCCCGTAGGTGTCGCATGTAATTGTTCCTAGAGAATCAGAAGATTAAACATGGCAACAATGCACAGCACAAGATAGCCTAAACCTAGTTTTCCTGCAGAACTGCAAATAGTAGCAAATCAAAAGACTGTTCTCCTTAATTACCACTGTATGAGGCATCAAGCTAAAAGCAGGCTCACTCTGTAATGTTTTCTATACAATTACAGTATGTACATACAATGCAAGCCCTTATGCACCACCTAATAGACAATATTATACACACAATTATTGCTAACTTCCATTTTACAGGGAGAAATCACCGGTGAGCCTAGGACATTGGCCTCTCAGCTTCCCCAGCAAGCAATACTTGACTAAACTAAGGGAACAGTTTTACTTCCTGAAGCCAGTAGAGACTATTTATACTTAAACACATTTCTTCACAACTTACAGCCTGTTGTATTAGGTGAGAGCTTGTGAGCTGGATGGGCTGCAATCTCTGTGAGGTTTGCAAGCTGCAGCTTGTGGAGTACTTCACGAACTTTACACATTTTCTCTCTCTGTATTCTGAAATCAGCTACCCTGCTGATCAGAAGTCCATTTGGGACTGGAACTCAAGTCAGCAAGAGTCAAAGAGCTGAAACAATAAAAACAGTGTGGGGTTTTGAGGAAGAAATTGTCATTCTTGTACACTGATCTAACATGTAGGAGTCTGATCAATATTTTCTGTTGCTGTTCTGAGCCAAAATAAGAATTGGCACAAGCTGAAATATGTGTCATTGTCCTCACACACACTTTTACCAGGATTTTATATAGTTTCATGTTGTTTCTTTAATCAGATTTCAACTGCTGTAAGGCAGCCAGGTATGCCAGTAATGAATTTCTTCCTATTGTAGTTTAACTGCACATTGAAATTTCCATTCAGTTGGAGAAACCGTTTTGCTCTCTGACATGTTTTTACTGATTATCAGGGTTACTGGATACACTGTGCACTGAATTTTAATTGGCACCAAGCTATGTATTTTTAGTGAGAAAAATGGGAAGTGCTTTTCATTAAATTCTTGAAATTCAAGTGTTGTCTTTGAGGATAAAATGATTCATAAGATTTACTGATTTACACATCTGAAGCGGATTATAAACCAACCTTCACCTGTGGCATAAACGAAAGAAACAAAATTATGATAGTCCTTACTTAAACAATACCTATTTATACAATTATTCATGTTGTAACAGCAAGTATTATTTTACTTGCTGTACAGGGTCAACAGTAGACAATTGGATTTTAACTTTCAGCATATTCACCTATTTTTATCTAGGAATTTAAGTAACTCAATAGTACTAAATACTATCTGAATACAGTTGCATTTTATAAGGGTTTCTTCTAGCCATATAAGTACACCAAATGAAAGTTATCCTTTTTACGTTAATACAATGAACTGTTGGAAATACAAAATCTCAATACTTTCTCTAAAGGATGGAAAATGAGCAAATTTATTCTTTTTAGCATGAATAAATAGAGATGCACAGTTTTTTCATAACAAGTGAATCAGAAAGAAATACAGTTTAGGAAAGCATCAAACAGTTTTTAATTATGGCATAGTGGACAATCTCATCCACCTAGGAAGTTCAAGTGCTGTCTTTCCAGCTCCTAGTTCTGAAACTCATTAATTCTTCTTGGAAAGAGAGAAAATATTATGTATTCTCTCAAATCATCATAGTCCAGTCAGCTGGGGGGCAAAAAATGAACCCTCTAAAGTAAGCTTGTAATTCTACATATTTGCTATCAGTTATTAAGAGGTAATATTTTTAATCCATACTTTCATTTCAAAGGCAAGAAAGGATAAAGAGAATCACTAAAGAAAAGAGAATCACGGAAGCATACTGTAGCTGAGGTAACATCATATTTTTGTGTAAATTAGATAGACCCCTTTGAAAGCATTTTATTGGTGCTGATTACGCAAAATAAAAAATTTCATTTATAAATTAGGAAATAATTTGCTTCAGTTTTATTAGTTTATAAGTGTTTCAAACACTGCAGAATGAAGCAGCCTGAAGATGAAAGGTAGATTGTTTTCATATTTGCAGGAGATGCTAAGCCATTGTTACCTACAAATAATGCAAAGAGAGGAAATGAAAAATATATTAATGAAGATGTTGCAAAGAAACTCTCTCAATGACTCTCTCAATGCCTGAATCTATTTTCCTTCAAACATGGCCTGATTTGTAGTTGTTTGTACAGTTATTAATAGTTTAATTTTATTAGTTCACTGCAGAAAAACCTGATTTACATCTTGTGCAATTAAATGATGAGTCAGCCTCAATCACACACTAATCTTGATTTCTTGAATGCAGCATTGAAGGTGACCTCAATATGTTTTTGACATTGAACTTACAAAAAGCGTTCTGGAAAACAAAATTTTGCATTGCATCTAGAGAAAAGTAGACCCCAAAAGGCACCACACCTTTCAAAATTGATGGTGGTGGCTGAATTCTGTTTCCATTCAGACCATAATTAATGAACTTCTGGTTTTACACTGTTGTAAATTTTAGAAATGTAGCTGGTAGCCATCTGGTGAAAAAGGTAATCTTGCACATACAGAACGAATATTTTAGGATGGGAAATAGTCTAACTTGTGTGCTGAATAGCTATGTGGGAATTTGCTGCAGTAATTACCCTCCTATCATTAGTGACAAGTAATTGCTATAGCAACCCTGCTGCCACCTGTCTCACACACTCTTTCAAACACACACACACACACACACACACACACACACACACACACACACACGCTCTCTCACTCTCACTCACACACTCTCTCACTACATATTCATAGTTTTGAAACAAAAGCAGAAAAGCCAGTAGCTTAATGTCATTTATTGAATCACTGCTTTTTCTAATCATCAAAATATAACCTCTTTCTCCCCTGCCAACTCCTCATAAATATTTATTAAAAATAAAACGTTTGTGTTGTACAAAATAGTGCTGTTCAACCAAAGTATCTCTATTCAACACTAATTCTCTGAGGGAGAGAAAAGAGAACTCACAGCTTGATTCCTTTTTTAAATTTTATTGCATACATTGGGCCTGAGAGTGATTTTGCAGATATGGATATGAATTCTAACAAAGGCAGCCATCTAATACATGTAACTGGTTTGGTATTCACAACTAGGGCAGCTAGGATTTGTTCTCTTTGATTTAGACACGTTCCAAACCACCATGAGACTCTCTCAGCACCAGGTATTTCTTTGTTGCAGGAAAATACTTCCAATTTGCACACAGTATTTTTAATTTGTTGGCAGTGGATAGAGACTAAAGAACAGGCTGGCTATCAAGGTTTCACTATGGAATCATCTAACCCCGGTTCTAGTTTTCTATTTTGTTAGGGCTTTCGACAATATTAGTGGAACCTGACTTTGAAATTCTAGAATAATCTACAAGAATAACAAAAAGCCCTTTGTATTTGAAATTACCAGAAGTTCACAATTCCCTATGATTAGGCAGTGAAAGAAGGGAATGGTTGCTCAGCATTTTCTTTTTCAGCTTATGAAATGCCAGCTTTCAACCCTCAGTTACAAGCATTCCTCATAAAGCCATGATCCTGCTACATCAGCACAGGACAGAAATCTGGCTAACAGGTTTGTCACCACTAGATGTCAGCAAAACACCAATAACCAGAAACTTAGACGTGCAAATTTAGAACCACTAGGTCTCTCTAACCCTATCACTCAGTATGTTCTAATGTGAAGATGAAATAAAACAGCGTTTGAAATATGAAAGAACAGTGAGGAAATTCGGGAACAGCATGCCTCGACATCCAACATTTGTGCCCCACACGCTTATTGCAACTCTTTTGATGAAAAGAGACCATTCACATTTAATTCTTAATGTATATATTTTTTTCCAAAATAAGAGAGATTTTCTCATGCTGCTCAGTCCATCTAAAAATAATTCTGTGCCACAGCTTTTCATGTTGCTGAGGAAGAGAAGGGAGATATCTAATGAAGAGGTATTCAGTTTTTTCAGATGAGAAAATAGTATGGAATACAATTTCAGATAAAAGCTTGCATACAAAAAGTAAATCTTGTAATACTTTTACAGAAGTGAAATCTATCCTTTTCATTGTTTTTTTGAATAAAAAAAATCCTCTTAAATTTTTTTTTCAAATCAGCTGGGTGATATTTTTAATTTTAAAATCACCTTACGGACTTTTGTTAAGCCTGTTCAAAGCTCTGTGCCTCCTTAACATCTCCCTGCAACTGCCAGCAATCTGAATGTTTTATTTATTTGGTTTAAAAACTAGCAGGAAGAAGCCTGCTTCTGATCAGCTCACTGTTTAGTGTGGAATGGTTGTCCAGTCATGTGAAGCATGGGTAGACTTCAGCTTTCAAGAAGGAAATCCATGTACTGTCCGTTATACAATTTGTCTCATTTATTTCTGATTAAATTATTCATTCTTTTTCTGATGTTCTATCTCAAGACAATATGGCCTGTCAAAATACAGGGTTTGCAAGCAGAAAGTAGTACTCATTTCCCAGACATATGTAGCCCTTCTGTGCTAAATCTTTAAGCAGTATGCATCAATCTGAGGGATTTGTTGGTAAATTATGCTGTATTTTGTCACCTGTTTGACTTGAATTGTTCCACATATTTGAATATTAAAGAACCATATATTTTGTTAATGGGAATTTTCTGCTTCATAACAACTGGGAATAACTGAAAGACAAATAGGAACAAAACCCAAAACTCTGCAAACATATAAAGCATGAAATGCTGTCTCAAAAACCTCATAGAAAGAGCTATATGATAGTTTGTGATGAGGAGGAAACAGGGGGTTTTTAAATGTCCACCAGAAATAAACCAGTGCTATAAATGAGTTGCAAGAGTTGCGGTGCCTTGTTCAGAAGTGCTCGGGCTGCATTCAGCCAGTGCCCCATACTGTGATGTAACTCTGCTCCACTGTACATTGAGACTATTTCATGTTTTACTGAAAATACTGGTCTTATGGATTTAGGAATCAATTTTGAGTACTTCAGAAAAAAAGAATTCCAGAGATTTTCCTGAAGCTTACTCTTAGGAATGAACAATTCCCTTCATTACTTCTGTATTCAGTTCAGCAAAAAAATAAATAAACTTTGCTTTCAGCAATGAAAAGGCATTTGTACAATTTACCTTCTGAACATCAGTACACTACTAAAGACAAAAACCTCTGATGGTGATTATCAAAACTCAGTAACTACTAAAGACTCCAATGTTTAATAGAACCTGAGCTTCTTATTTCATCTCTTCCTATCATGTAGCAGCTTTGACCAGAGGAGGAGGCAGAGCTTCCTGGGGGCAATTCTAGGAGATTATAGTTTGGTTAATACTTGCAAGAAAACCCACAACAGTGCATGCATAATTGCTGATGGAAATAGTAGGGACAGCTCTTGAGTCCAAGGGCAGCAAGGCTGGTTATTTCTCTAATGTAAGGGAAATAACAGAAGAAAATACCCAGTTCACACCTGACTGTGGGTTCTGCAGACCTAAGGATCATTCTATTAAAGTCAAAGCCCATTAGCAGTGTGTAAACAACCTCTTAGACACTGACTGTTCATGTTGAATATATTTTTACATGTTTTCAGTTCTCATTCAAGGCAGAAATGTCAACACTTTTGCCAGACAGTAAAGGGCAGACATTAAAGGGTGCTACAATCTTGAGGCTGCCATCTGTTATTCTTGAGTGCCAGTCCTGATGGAAAGAAGAGGTGATACTTAAGAAGGATGACAACGGAGAAGCAGTGGGAGGGATTCAAGGGGAGGAGGCTTTGTCAGGAATTTCTGTTGCTCTTTCATATTGACTTATCACTAAAATCTTGCACATACATAGTTTTTTTTCCTTAATTCTGAAGATGAAAACTGCTGTCCTCTCAAAATCTGCTTGATATCTTATGAAATCTCAGTGTCTTATGCATGTGATTCAAATACAAATAAAGGATTGATGGCATTTATAACATCTTCTACAGAAGGCATATTGATGGGGATTCATGAGTCACAAACAAATTGCACATATGAAAGCAAACTGTAGTAGAACACATTGCACTTCCATCCAGAGGCTGTTTAAGAAAGCTAAATACTATGGCTTACTCATTATGGAGGAAAACTGCATTTCAAATGGTAGTGGATTATACCGCCTGACACAGATAAAGAAAATTTTCCTTTTCCTCTGTTGCCCAAATAGTGAGAAACACCATCATCTTGGTAGGATGGCAAAGGTTTGAGGATCCAAGAGGATGTAGATGGTGGTATTTTTCCCACTAGACTTATGCTCAAAAGAATTTTCAAGTCACTCCTAGATAACTAGGGATGAGAAAATCAGAATCGATTTTATATTTTCTGTCAAAGATCAATGGTTTGATTTCCCTTTCTGACCATCTGCTTCCATCCTTAAAACATCAAATCTGCATTTACATCCAGAGACTTTTGGTGAGATTCTAGATTTCTAGCTGTGATGACAGATCTTTGGAATAATTTTTCCTGAAAATCAGTAGTTATCTGTCAGATAGATGTAATAAGTATTTTTTTTGCTAATGAAGGTGGATGATTACCAAAAGACTAGCCACATTCTAGAAACTTGGTGTGTGCTTTGTAGCTCTCTTGTCCTTCATGATATAGTATTCAGAAAAAATTTTGTGTCAGTAGACTGAGACACTCAACAATACAAGTATATTTACACTGGTGTAGCTGGAAGCAAAGATAGAAAATATGAAAAGCATCAGACCAAGATGTTACTCAGATCACAATTTTGAGACTGTCTGGTGCTGCAAAATCAACCTTTAAACATCGAGGTTTCCATTCGGAAGCGTCACTCAGAATGTGAGTTAAAGTATCTCCCAAGATAGGTCATGTGGAAAATGATGCCAAGCTAACTGGTAAGTCAGTAGCAATCTGCAGATTCCATCTTCTTGCAGACTGATCATATTTTTAAAGTGAAAAACTGGGGTGTTGTGTTCAGGGGTTCTCAGGGAAACTTTCTGGCACAGGGAAAAGGGAAGTTGGCCAGAAATTCAGAAAAAAAAAAGGAAAAGAAAAAAAAGGGGGCACTATTCATCTTACTTTCAGTACTAGAATAGAAAACTGGGACATCTCGTAGTAAGGACAGGTTGGATAAATTTTTATCACTGTGTCACCTCTTCCCTGTCTTCACTCTCAAATTCATTCATTCACATCTAGCTCAAGCCTTGTCCTCTTACGTCAACACGCACACCATCAATTTTGCATGTGATTTATTTTACATTTTTTTCTACTCTGAGTTTTGACAACATAATTGAACCAGTTTTGCTCATGATTAAGGTCTCCAAGAGAAATTAAGCTCTGTGTTCAGAAATGTTATCCCATTCATGTTATGATTTCCCTTCCTTCTGTTTGATCATTCTACACTCAGGGTTAACACTTGAACACTGAAACTTCCATCTGACACTTTGAGGCTGAAGGTATTACTCTTTCCTCTTTCCTTTTCTATATTATCTTTCAAGACCAAAGCCTTTCATTTGGATGAAAACTCATTTTGCTTAATAATGAAGCCCAAACCTCACCAGAGCCCTAAACCTCACATGTGCATATTCCATTCCTCACTACCACTTACTGACTGAGGACTCAGCATACAGTTTTAAAGGCAATGATGAATTTTGCATGCAGGAAGATTGCCTGTGTTAGCTACAAACGGACTACCTCTTCAAGGGAATAGTCTGCTGAACTACTACAGTATCTTTCACAATATTTAATCAGAACCAATAATTATCAGTTTTATAAGAAAAAGAACATACACTTTATTAACATCTTCCAATATGTTGTTAGCAAAAGATAGTAAGCAGTCACAAAACAATTCAGGAAACCTACCTAGAGCAATGATGGCAGAGGAATGCCTAACAGTTACCCAGCAATAACTTGGAAAATATGTTAGACTTTGAAAAGAAAGTGGTTATCAACCCACCACAGTAAGAATTCTACCAGCAATTTATAAATGATCATAATTGTAAGCGCTTGTAATTTTCAGGAAGAACAGATGTTATTCAACAAAAGTGTTCAAAACATTGCTTCTTAGACCAAAACCACCAGCTCCTCTACTATGGCAGAACAACCATGTGCAACATGGAAAACTTTAATGCTTTGGGATTCAATGGAGAGAAAATACATTAAATTTAAGCATGCATTGCACCTTTACAGCCCTGGCACCTGAGTAGAAAATGCAGACTATACCATTTAAATCTGTACAGTGAATAGAAATCTGCAAATATGGAATTAAATTAAGTCAAAGTCATTGTGTCTTTAATTCTATAAGGTCTCTGTCTGCTTCTGATTGTCAGACTTGGAAGGTACTGTGTTTAATTTGCATTCATTTTAATAAAGTAGTTGTCCTAGAAGTAGGCTAGGGGTTGATGAAAACCGAGGCAAATTCATCCCCAATATGTTTTAATGGTATAACCATTTAGTAGGAAGGACTTTAAACAATTTAAGAAGGGGGGGAAAAAGCGTGGAAGCAAATATAAGCCAACTTGAATACAAATATGTTAACATGGTGAGGTTGTGGGGTCTTCATCTGTGGAGATTATCTTAACACCTGGCTGGACATGGTCCTGAGCAACCTGCTTTAGCTCACCCTGCCTGAGTAAGGCATGGGGAAAACGACCTGTCAGCCTCAACCATTGTGTGATTCTGTGATCCTCCCAGGCTTCTTTCTTTCATTATCTGACAAATTTTTCTACTAAAACTCTGTTGCTGCAAAGTAGGATATACAGAATATATCCTGTTTATAAATATGATCTTGTTACCACCAGGAAATAAACTGTCAGTTAATTTAATTAATTAAAAAAATAAAAACACATCTCAGATGAAAGCTAGCTTGGAAGTAGCCCAGAGGTCAGAAACTGAAATCTTTGATGTATGCTTGATTATCTCAGTCTTCAACATATGTCCTTGCATGATGCTGTCTGTAAGTTTCTGAAAATGGTGAAGACACTCCACATTTCCAGTGGGTGTAGGAACAGTGAAAACAAGCAAGAAAGTGAACTTCCTGGATAATGCAATAGAAATAGCATCTCTATGCCCATCTGAAACTTCATTTAACCAGCTAAGGTTTACAGTCAGTCTAACATTACGGTGCTAAATTCATTCAGGGGCTCAACTGGCTTACTGCAAGTGAAAACAGCATTGCAAGAATTGATGTAATTTCTGAATTTGACACTAGGCACGGATATTTGGTGGGTTATAGGTCTTTTGAGTCTGAACATTCAAGTCTATTCATTTTGAGTAAGCTACATCAAAACAAGAAACATTTGTTTTAAAATAATAAGATGATTAAAACTTGTAAAATAATTCTGTCAGAAAGGAGGAATCTCTGAAAGAAATTACAGAGTCAAGAGGTTAAAATGATCAAATTCTCACAAATATTTTGCAAATTGAATGCATTTGGGCCCAAATTTTCAGAGTGTTTTAAAAAACAAGCATAGATCCAATTCATTTCAGTCACAGCTGTGATCACTTGGCACTTGTATGGATCTGCCAAGGATGACTCAAATAGGTACCTAGAAAATGTGACCATTTTTAGCAGCCATTAGCAGCCATATGAAAATTTTAATTTAAGTGTCTCAATTACCATCACATTAGAACTTTGTGGTAGATTCAGTTCTCACTGTCACAATTCAAATCCATTATCCTTCACCTGCCATTTCCAGACACACTGTGGTCCTACAGACTTTCCTAGTTACATGATGGAGGAATCAGTTTTCTTTTGATCTTTATTCTCCATTGCAGCTTATCCTTGATATGTTTCCAGAACAGAGCGTAGTCAATTCAATTAGGCAAAATGTGAAAATCTTCCAAGAACAAATAAATAAGGATCTACCACCTAAAACATACATGTAAGGCCTGAATTAATATTGCTGAATCAATCTTAATTCTTGGATTGAATGTAGAAAATTCATATTCTTGCACTGCAATACATGTAGTTTCCTAGATTTTTTTTCCCAGAAAATAAATAACAAAAATTGGCTGCAAAGAAACCATGTTGCATCTTGCATGTCATCAACAGCACAGAACTTTAGTAGCTTCTCTGGAAAAATAGGTGGTAAATAATAGGCCATTGTTTTTAAGTTGACGTGACAGACTACACAGCATACTTCACAGGTATTTTTCTCATGACAGATTAAACTGGAAATGGTATAGTTATGTTGGCAGACTGAAGCTCTGGAGCTAATGAGCCTGTGGTCTTAGCACAGGCTAAGTGTTTAAGAATTGACATATTAGAATGGATGCAGTTTGGAGCTGACATGCCTAAACCACTTCCAGACTATTTAAATTGGAATACATTGGACTGTATGGGGATCATGGCAGCTGGGTAGAGTTGAAGCATGTCTAGTGCACAGTGTCATGGACTATTGAGTTAAGCATGCTTATTGTTCAGGAAATTATGTTGCTGAATTCTGAAAGCTTCTTACTATGATTTAGTATGATTCCTTACTACAAGATGAACTGTAGTATCTAAAAGTTCAAAACTTGGCTGTATTTGGCTGGACAAAACCAAGATTTTGCTTCAAAGCAGACATAAGCTGAGAACTCCTTATGAAAGGCTTTTATAGGATGAGGAAATTGAAAAATATTCAGTAGCCTATACCTGACATGAGACTTTAAGTCCAGAGTCTGAAATTTTAGAGAATTTAAATGCAAGTCAAATTTGAATACTAAAATAGTAAAGTGTTAGACAACCTGAGGTCTGGATAATATCTAAAATTAGTGTCTTTTATGTGTAGGAGCATGTGTAAAAATGACAATATAAAACTGTTAATTTTTTGTTAGCCTGCTGCTTATTTGTTTTCACACAAACTAAAAAGCACATTATGGCTTCTGTGATTCTATATTATTTTCTCACCCATACCTTGAAACATGTATAATTCAGGTTTTTTTAAGGTCTCTTAAGAGGAGAAGTAAATGTGTGCTTCGCTTTACTGTGGTGGCAAGTGTGTGACTAAATATTGCCAAGGATGTACAAGTTTGTATAAGTAATTTCAATAAGGAATTAAAAGGAAAATAATACAGATAAATCTCAGTGTTTCAGATAGAATAGATATATATTTTCCATCAGAAAAATACAAACTCCCATGTTACTAACCACATTATTGTGACCTTCTCAAATGATGAGTAAAGCAAAGACTGGGAAGAAGTTTGGTATGGTTGTCTTTCATGATATTACTAATATTTTATAATGTCTGACAGTGATGAATAACCTTTCATGTATGTTTACAAAGTAATGGCATAATTGTTCATGCTTGCATGATAATTAAATGTGGTTATGTTTACAATTAGATGTAATAACATAAAGATGGTCTGAACATTTGCCAATGTATCTTCTATCTGAATCTTTTAAAAGATAATATACAGTAGCAACTAATTAGGTGACTAATCTTTATGACAATTTTTGAATGTTCTGCATGATACACACACAAGCAGACACACATACACACATTTACATTCTCACCTACCTTCACAGAATGAGGTGGATAAAGTCAGTACATTCTTAGCATAATGCCTTACTTCAGTCTAAGGCACATTATCCTTACAGAACACTTGACTGGGTTTGACTTGAAATAAAATATATGTAGTAGTGAAATATTTTATAATAAAGTTTACAGTATCTGATATAAAAAAATTTCTTAGTGCTTTGATTTGTATGTATATTTTAAACCAGTAGTATGGATCAATCAGCTCCTGTGGAGGAATGACAAAAGGGGTCTTTTAGATGTCTGACATGAATTTGCATAAGAATAGATGGTTTTTGTATTTTGATAAAGGTGTTTCTTGTTCACTGAAACTGAAAACTTTGAATGATTTTTTATCTTGCAGTGACATTAGAAAGGACAAAAAACTGTAAGTATTGACACTTCAGAAAAATGCACAACACAATGTTCAACCATTGCAATTAACCACAATTGCCTTACAGAAAACTGATGAATCATGGGCTCATAAAACATCTCTAAATAAATACTAATATATTTCTATTTTCAAATGTTCTTTGGGAAACCTTGGCTTAACTTTTAAGGTTCCAAGGACTGGGGATTAATGTGGCCCCATTTCTGAAGAAACAAACATTTTATTAAAACTAACCTGTAGGAAACTTAAGCACAGCAGGAGCTTAATAACCTTAGTCCATTGCAGTTTTACAGAACCTAAAGAAGGGGACAGTGCATAAGTTCTGCTTAACACATATGATATGTTACAGTTGTAAAACTGTAACCATGAGCAGCTAATCTAATTTAAAAAAAATAATCAGAATTGATTATTAAGCTTCAAGGGAGCTGTGAACATGGGTTAGTGATTGAAAAATACAGGGATTTCCATTTAAACAGTCAAATTAAGTGTTCAGCCCCTATTTAGGAGGCTTTTCAATATATTTTATACCCTGGGGAACCTAGATCCAACTAAGAGCCATGGCCTGTGGTTGTTCTGCCTACATTTGCAACAGCTTGAGGTATGCCATCTCACATGGTTTAGGGAAATTGCTGCCAGCATAAGACAAATAATTCCCTCCCTCTGGTCCTCAAGAATAGCTGGAAAGTGTAATCTCTCATTATCAAACCTTCTGCTTTATTCTGTCCTGCTGTAGCTCTGTGTCACTGGCCTTGTTCACAGTCATCTCATCTTTGTCACAGATACATTTTTTAATGTGACAGAACTGCATTTAGTAATCATGAGCTTGACAGATATATATTTGTAAAACAAAAAATTATAGAGGGCAAATTTGAAAGTTTCCATTAGTTTAATGCAAAAATATATACATTTTTTGAACATAGGTTCACACATTTCAGTTGAACACATAAGCCTTGATTATGATGTAATCCTATATGATCTTCATTTAAATAATAAAGATGTCATTCCTTGTATTCAGTGTTTATTCTCTCCATTGGAACAATTCCTTCAAATTTATATGTTTCAATAACTTCAAACTTAATCTGTAAAATCAAACCTTGAATTTTGCATTCGTCAGAACCATTACTTTATTGCTTCCTTATATGTAGGGAAGTCTATCCAGCATAAACAGATTGCACTAAGGATAAAATAGTGCTCGTTTGCCACTGTCAAAAACCGAAGGTACAATCTTACCATTCATACATTCAGTCTTGATTCTTACAGCCAGTAACTTTCAGATATAATTGTTTTGACTTATTCACATTATTTCACCTGACTCTAATGAGCAACAGGGGTGACCCATCTCATAACATCTGAACATTCTGAAAACATTAGGCTTTATGGCTCTGTACTGAATGAGAGTATTGCTATTGCTCAAATTGGCTAGTCAAGCTACAAGCAACTGAAGGCCTCATGGTCTTTTAGTGACTGCAAAAGCACTCAAGCAGATCTCATTCCCTTCTGGTCAGTGGGAATATATTATATGAGTGGAATCAGTAGAAACAGGATCTTGATTTCTGAGTAGTAGAGAAAATGGCAGAGAACATGCTCCAACATCTCAAAGGAGCCTTGTTAGAATGGACAGAAATTGTTACTGGAAAACCTGGGAAGAACATTGAGTTTGATATTTTATAGCAAATCAGAGGCAGAATCAAGACTGGTATAAACATTTTTGAAGAATAGTTCTATATCTAAGCCCTGAGAATTCTACATAAGACAATTTACAGATATTTTTTTTCCTAGGAACTTTTGTTTTCAGAGAGGTTATTGGATATTAGAGTGTAGTGTAGGTATAATGCATAATGATAAGGAAAAACAGGAGGAAAAAAGTATGCCTGAATTTATATACCTAAACACATACACTGAGAATTGCCCCAAAGGGCCACTACAAGAAAATGTCTCACTTATACAAAATCAGTGCTGTTCTGTTTGAAGTGTGATACAAAATTTTTCTCTTCCAAAAATATATCATATGGAGAGGAAACAGCAAAGGTTTTACTAACAAAGTGTATTAGGCTTGTTCCCAACCACATTCTGGAACCTGATTTTACTTATCCCATCACAGTTAATTCCAACTAATTCTTCTCAACCAGTGCCTTTAATAATAATTGATGAAAAACTTCCCTCTTCTCTGACTGATTCCAAATATAACCTAGGTTACTTTCCTCCAAACAACAAAAAGCACCAATGCAGCTAGAAGCAGTTTAAGATGAGTAGGGAGAAAGGAATGGCTGGACAAAATTGTCTCTCACAGTCCAATCATTGCACATTATCCTTCTGCGCATATCACTTATCCTATGTATATCTGTTCTCTCTACAGGTTGATGGCCACCTAGCCTTACACATTTTAGTTCTTGGAATAAAATTCAATTTACTGGATATTGGTTTTGTATTCCCCAAGTTAATTTCCTGGACTTATTCCACTCTTCACTTGTCTTACTGCAGGAAGAGATTAAAGCACGGGAATGTTTATATGATTGTCACATGTTTATGCTGGGAATTCTTGAGAATATCACCAATACACTTTCTTGGGAATTCAGTGATCCATCACTATCAAAATTCCATCCTCTCACCTTTATTCTTTTCTTAAATTGCACACAAAATACAGATGTCATAAAAGCCTGCCACCTATAGGCAACCTAATTAACACGTGGTGCCCAGTATTGCAGATGCCACCCATGGTCAAATCTTCTCTATTATGCCAGTCATTTCTGCTATTGCAGAAAGTTAGATGTTTTATATCAGAAGTCATTTGACCAACATATTCACTTTCCTCAGCAACTTTGCATAAATGTTTTGTAATATTTCATTAGTAATAAGACCTTGTCCGGCATTGAAAAAAATGAAAAATTCGGTTAATATAAACGACCATACAAGTTATTTTAATATTGGGATTTGAGATTATGCATGATTAAGCTGAAGTTTACCGATTCCTTTAGCTTTTGAACATCATATATCCCTGGGTGAAGATATTTATATTTCAGAAATGAAGTCTGAGTTGTTTATCTCTGTTATTTCAAAGAAGAATCTAGTTTCCATCCTGAAAAGAGGGCATGGTACTCTGTGTCCCTGTTATGTATTTGAACAGCTCAGCAGGTGATCTGTACAGACCTCCAGAGCACAGATCTGGCATAGTGTGTAACTATGACACTTTATATGATGCAATATTTTGCAGTGACCCCTGCTACATTCCTCAGATGGGTAAGTTTCTCTGAGAAAATTTTAATTTCTACCATGAGCTAAATTTTGCATTGTGGAAAGGAGGTTTGTGAACAACCAAAGCTGCAGGCAAAAATAATAAAATATATTAACCAAGAATAATAAAATAATTAATCAAATATTCTCCAGGCTGCCAGTCACCAGCACTGGATATGGTCACTTGCAAATTCAGCTTTCTTTCTACTTGAAGATGTTTGATTTTATTGTTTTTAACACTTTTTTGAACCTACTTTTTTTTGAATATGTCTTTCAATGCAGGTAGATAGAAAGGAGGAGCTTAAACATCCAAAACCCCATCCAATCCTGGGTTAACCCCATCCAATCCACCTACTTACACTGACATTGTTTTAAATTTATACTCTACTGAAATTTAATCTAAATAGTTTATTTTCTTAAAAGGCTCATTTTGACTAACAATGAGAAAATAATTTAAACTTAAAAAAAACCCATCTTTTTATTTCAGTATTTGTTACGAACTATACTGGAGTCAGTATTTAAATTTTTTTTTGTACTGTTTTTATGTTGTGGTCTAAGTGGTTATTATAAGCACCTCATCATCAATTCTTAAGAATTCTTGAGTATTTCCTTTTGAAGAAGGGTAAATGTACATAATGTCTAGGAGAAAATGAAAGGCAACTTATTTTTCAGTGTTCCAAGTGATTAGAATGGCATAAGCCAGGCCTTAGCCTACCTGATATTGTAAAATAAAAGGAAACTGGCATATAAAACTCATCAAGAGGGAATCCCGATGGGAAGGTCAGCCAGCTTTGTTTGAGTCAGTTCTTGGAAGCAGAAAAGAAAGACTGGTACAAAAACGCTGACAGGTATTTTCAGAGGCTAAAAATAGTAGGAAGTTACCTGACCCTTAGTAACTTGTCATGAGAGAAAAACAAGTGGGAGTACAAAGAGTTCTTCACCCCTTGGGGAAAAACAGTGGTACTAAGCACACTGATTATTGTTTCAAAGCCTTGGAGGGGAGGATTTTTTTCCAAATCACCTAATCCAGCTATTTTAACTTGATTTTGGGGTAGGGAACTCCAGTTTGTGTGTTTAGTCAATGTTTCCCTTACTGAGATTCTAATTTCATGATAAGGAAATATGAGTAGATGGCAACTTTTCCTTGTTTTACACTGAACCAGTCTTTTGATAGGTACTCAGTAAGTGATGGTTACTGGCTTCAGTGATTGTTACAATGTAACTTTTATCCTTTTATCCAGTTTTATTGTTATTTTTGAAATCAAACAAGACAGACCTGTTCCAATTGTGTTCTGGTTTCCTAAATTATCATTTGCCTTTTTTGCAACTTCTCAGTAATGACACTGTCCCAGGCAAATGATCAATAAGTATTTTGACTTGTCTCTTAAAAGTGCTCCTTTTCACATTTCATAGTGAGCTGAACTGAGGAACTCTAAAGAAATTAGTTTGAAATAGAAATTTTCTACTCGTTCTATACTGAGGAGAAAGTAATGTTCCTACAGCTATTCAGCGAACACATCATTTAATTAAGAACACATTTAAAAAGATGATACCTGTGGCCCATCTTTGGTTTTTGCTCTCAGTTATGATATGTGGGCTAAATTTACATCAAAATACACATGTAAATTCCTTAGCCTTTGCTAAACTTTTTTTTTAGGCAAGTGACTTTTTAAACTTTTATTCTTACTGTTTCAAAGCAGTTATCCTTTCAATTACTGCTTTTCTCTCTTGCATACTTGAATGTCAGAAAGCTTCACCCACTATCACATGACCTAAATATTCACTTAGAGTGAAATATTTTCAAAGCAGTGACCTTCCACAGCAGGCTACAAAATTGATAGTAAAAGCCATTCTATTGATGCTTCTCTTTTCCTTTGTTCCTTTCTCCTAAGGAAAGTAGATTGGAAATACAGCAATTATTATGCCTGGATATTGAAAGGGATTTCTGAGCAACCTTGCACAATTGAGCTGGCACATGTAAAAACTGTTTCTGACTCACTGAGCTGGCATATACTGCTAAATCAGCATTGGCAGGACTCCAGGCAGCCTGTCACCAACACTGGATATTGCAGTAAGTACCAGTTCTGAGTATTGTATCCAAATTGGTTTTATTGAATTGTTTCATTCAGTGCTGCAAGGTCTGGCTTAAGAAACTGAAGCCTTGGACTAAAAATAAAAAGACTACAGTGGAACTAAACATGTGCCAGCTGAGCTGGTAACTGAGTATGCTATTAATAAAAAAGGCTTTCCTTAAATTCCTTTCAATGCCCATATTTTCTTGCTCACAGGGACTTTTCAATATTTTACAGAAGTATCAATTAGTTTACTAATTATCTTTATGAAAGAATTCAGAAAATAAAAACATTGACCAAAACATATGAAGAGTGACTATTAAGTGAAATACCCATGTTTTTTTCAACAATTTTTTTTTTCTGCAGGGGATACCTTAGAAACTGTGCTCTTTTGCAGGTAAGTAGGTAAATCTTGATATGGTAGTAAATTAGTAATTTCCTCACTTCAGTTTTAGCAGTGCCATATTTTCCTTAATTTTCTGGAGGCTAGGAACATCCTCAGAGACAGCAATCGCAGTTCAGCCATTCATACAGATTTACTAGTTTGTGATAATTCCCTTGAATCTGGCCTGTATCCTTGGTGTTTAAAAGTGACACCCAC
This sequence comes from Serinus canaria, assembly GCF_022539315.1. Taxonomy (NCBI): domain Eukaryota; kingdom Metazoa; phylum Chordata; class Aves; order Passeriformes; family Fringillidae; genus Serinus; species Serinus canaria. The sequence continues at coordinate 35,140,647 of NC_066319.1, read as the reverse complement.
TGTGGACAAGATTAGTCCCACATGAACTTAGGCACACATCAAGGACCTTCCAACATACTTGATGAAAAGTAATATAACTAGGTCTCCAGAAAGGTTCTTTTACTAAATGGTGTTAACTTTAGAGAGAGAGAACATAGTAGAGGTAAAAAGTAACAGGAAATAGGACATTAGAACAGTGGAGCCTGAGATCATGCATCCTGGATGCCAGAAAGCCTGCAGAGCTCTAAAAAATCTGAGATTTTGTTGCTCTTCCTGTTTGTATAAATTGGATTAAACACAATCTCTGTCACCTAAAGGCTAAAGGCTTCAAGAGTCTTTGCATAGCAGGCTTACTCATGGGCTTTTGGAAAATAGGAAAAGATCATAAGTCTATGGTGGATAGTGCTGAAAGCCCTGTGAGGGCAATATAAATTAACTCTCTTATTATATTTGCATATAAACAAGTTTACACATTTTAAATATGCATTAGCATGGATATATTCAAGCAACGTATTTTTTTCTGTAACAGAAGTTACAGAATGTAAATGAATGCAAAGATTTCAGATTAATGAGCAGTACTTTGCTCAAAAAATACAGTTAAATTCTTGTATATGTCTTGATACTAGAAAGGCCTCTCAGAAAAAGAAAGAGTATATGAAAATCTCCATTGAAATCAACTTCAGTGCCTTTAAAGTCCATAGAGAACCAAATAGACCTCAAGGCTTCTGACAGAAATTGGCAAGTTTTTCCACCTCTCCAGCTGTAGTCAGCTGGTTTTCTCTATGGCATTGCTATATCTTTGCACCTTCAGCTCATGAAGATATGAGTGCTGAAATCCCTTGAGTCTGTTGCTGTTCTAGAACTGACTGACCCAAAGGAATTTAGTTAGAAGGGCAGCAAAATTAAATCCTGGATGCAAGGAACCAGCTTTGGTTATGACTTTAACAGAAATGGTTTCTGTCCTTGATGATTGTGTCATGCATTGTGTAGTGTCATTCATTCTAAAAGGTTTGATAAAAAGTTCTGTGGTTAGGTAATCATCAATACTGAAATATTTCAATTGCTTTGAGCAGATAGCTAAAGGACAACTTCCTATGTCTGTGAAAGAACACTGATGATGATAATATACAGCAGACTAAATACCTTTGTAAGTCACTCTGTCAGGGATTATTCAGTGATTTTGCTTTTGAAATCTTTGTAATTCCTATGACCTATACAGTTAAAAAAACCCACCAATTCACAGTTATAGTTTTCCAAAAGCAGAACAAAGAGAAGAAATTACATACTTTTCACAAGGGACTTGGTATTATCTGAAACCCTATAATAAAAATCTCATTCTGTTTTTTCAATTAGTTGATTGATTTCAGTAGGCGTGCCTGCAATCCAACCAATTTTAAAACAGCTGTAAAAATAGATTTCATTCTTTGAAGGATATCCTACTCATGGATCAACAGCAAAGTTAGTAAACATAAAAGAGAATGTGATGAATTACAAATCTTCTGGTAGTACCATGCAATTTACCCCAAGACTGTGATTTGTCAGTGATATTTGGGGTAACTGCTCCTTTGGAAACCACCAGTATAGCTGAGGAATAATATATATTAAAAATCTTGCTTTATCTAGCAGCAGAGAGAGATTTCTTTGCAAAAAAGATCTTGTGAAACACCATAATAACTGGTTAACACTCATCCGTAAGTTTTAAAAGGGTGTTTACATAAATAAAATATAATAATTTTAGACATACAGAATGTTATGGTTGAGATCAGCTATGGTAGCCTTGCTAATACTTTGATCTACGTGTGTGTTCTTGGGAATAAAGGAGGTTTTTGCTGAAACTAGTTCTCAGAATCTGAGAGACAACTGAATGGCAACAGCAGTCATTCATGGTGCAATATTAATAAGAAGAATGTTGCCTTAAGAATGTTGTTTCTGATGACAATACATTTCTCTCTTTTAAAGAATGGTGATTATGAAAGGGTTGAGTGTGGGGGAGGCCCAACATGAAACACCCAAAGAGAAACACTGAAGTGTTTTGCAGCACATTTCCACTTTCAATAACAAAATATTAGTATTTATCTCTGTGTTACAATGAACACAGAAAAAGGAGTATCTAAAGAGGAAAAAAATTGCCAAGCAGGAAAATTCAGCAAATTCCTTGATTTCATGTTTCCAAAGGCAGAGAGAGGAGAAACAGCCAGGATGCAACAAGACTTCCACTTTGCAGGCAAATTCCCTGGGACTGTTCTCTCCTTCTTCCTTAGTGTAAATATGCACTAAGAGTTTACTTATAAACCCTCAGGCAATTATAAGAAACTTCTGCTTCTATTTGTATAGTAGGTGATGATTTTAAGAACCACTTATTGCAATTGATGACGTTCTAATCCTAAGTGTTGCAGATATGGGTGGAATTGTCCTTATATCTGCTACAGGGTTAGTCACTGTTACTACTCAAACCCATACTGAAGGTCCAGCAACTTCTTGTCTGCACTGCTCTGGGAATGATGTGTTCTGAGGATACTTGCAGAATCCTCTGTAATTTAGTCTACTTGCAGAATGTATTATGTTATGCTTCTCTGCATACTCAAATGAGCACAAAGAAATGATTGCTGTAGGGGGATGTTTGTTCCAGACCCATCACAAAAGCCATCCCCCACATAAAGGTCCCTTTCCTGTTGACCAGAGGAGCACAGGGGCTCAAAACCAGATGAGAAATGCAAATCAAGGATGAAAAGGAAGAAGCATCCTATCAAACCTGTTCTGAGACAGACAGCCTCATTTTCCAGGTGTGAAACCCATCAAGAAGAGTCAGTGCTGGAGCACCTCATATTTACTGTCTAAAGGCAGGGGACATATTATATGATGAAGTAGAAACACATTTCAGGATTGCATAAGATTTACTATGGGATGTTTAGGAGAGAAGCAAACAGCAGAAAAATAGAAGAATTTAGGTTATTTGATGAAGTGTGAGAAAAAAGGAAGACTAAGGGGATAAAAAGGGCCTGTAATATATACAGTTGCTTTTGGTTATGCCTGTGTGGCCATGTCTTGTACCTGAAAAATGCAGTTTTTTTATTAAATTCCTTGCCTACTCTTTCTTGGCTGAGGGACTCCATTCTGTGTGCATGTGTGTGTGTATGGGGCTGTGGGTGCACCAAGGGAGGCAAAGCGTGGGGTGGAGGTCGTGTGTCTGTGGTGCCAGTAACCGGAGGACGTGCAGCCGCCCGGTGAGTGTGTGAGCGGCAGCAAAGGCCACCCCCGACTGACCTGCAAGGGGGTGAAGCAGCCAGAGAGTCATGTGTGTGCATGTCTGCCTGTCTGTCTGTCTGTCTGAGGGGCAGATCACAGGAGGAGGGAGCAGAGGACTTTAAGCGGATCCAGAGAACAACCAGAAAGACTGAAGGGTCTGCTGGTCTCCAGAAGTGAGAGCTGATATTTGTGTAACACATGGGGGGCTGTGAACAGTGTCATTACTCATTTAGACTGCTAAAGTATTCCACTGCCCCTCTTCTGACTTCCCCCCTAATCATAGACAATGAACATTTCACTTAAAAGGTCAATTTATGTCTTTCCAGTACATAAGTTGATGAAATAAAGTATTCTGCATCAGTATAATTTCAAATCCCAGGCTAATGAAGGAAAAAATATTACCAGATATATGCACAAGCATGCCTCTGTCTTGCAAATGGAAACCAGATGCAATTCTGCTGAAAATAAACATATAATAAATTACAGACATATCTTATCAATTATATCCTATATATAATCTACAGTTGGCTCACAATTCAGAGAATGATTTTTTCCTTCACAATTGTTTCTGCAGAGTTACAGCAAACTGAAGATGCAGGGAATTGTCAATAGAATGGCTATTGTTTTGACAGACACTGAAGACCTTTCTGTGTGAGGGTGATGATGGAAAAGCTAAATCTGTAGCCAATTCCAGGATCACCTTTACATTCAAGGCTGTCTGCAAACAAATGGCTTTTCCTTTATGCACTTTCTACATTCAGTCACTGTTAGAGTGAGGGTAATTAAAGTGATTAAAAATAAGTTTAAAAACTATTTATTAATTTCCAATACTTTTGTGGGTCATTTTCAAAGTGTTTGATACAGACAGTCTGAGATTTCTTTCAAGTTTTGAAATTAGAGGCTTGCCTAGCAACAACAAAGTATCAGGGCTTTCTTGGCAAAGCTGATATCAGAGCATTAATGTTGTTTTAAGTCTTTGCCTATGAGTATAGCATGTAGTTTATATTTAGAAAGAAAATCCCACATGGATTCCATAAATCTGCAAAATGTTTAGACTTTCATGCTCTTAACAGTCCACTGCACAGCAGCATTTTTGTGTATGACTCAGGAATAAAAAATGCTAGGTCAGCTTCATGTTAACCAGCCAGACATTTACTTTAAATGTGGGTTTTTTCCTTTATTATGAATGAAGTTTTAATTTTTGATACTGCTTATTGATTTATCCTTATTTGTTCTTTTTTTATGCTAGTGACTTTTTACATAGTAACAAAGGAAAATCACCCTGCTTTTCTTTTAATGAAAAAATTATTCACCTTAGACATTCAGACTGAAGTAGCTTCTTTCTAAGATTTGTAGAAAGGTGAGCTTCTGTATAATTTAATGCTAAAGCACCAGTAGTTGCAGCTTTAAAACCAACATGTATTTTTGTGTAAGTATCATGAAGTAATAGTAGAAAATAATTAATCATTCCAGATGTGGAGAAAAGCATAACTATGTTGCTACATATCTTTGCAGTCAAGTAACATCTTGTGTGTACTTTCATGGTCAAAGGTTCACACTATTGCATTTCATTAAAAAATGAAAGATTGCTGTTAAGTGTTCAAATGGAGCATACAATAAGAGTCATTACTAATTAGATCTTTCTCAAGATGGACCTGCTTGTGCTTGGCGGAATAGTTGGAATAAAACTTTTTAACAACCAATATAGATAGAGTGAGAACCCACACATTAGAACATGTTTCCAGGTTTTGTACAACCAAAATTGAAAAACCAAACACTGTGATACTCTGGGTCTCTCCATACAGGCACATACATGCATGCACAGAGCCAGAGAGGAGAGTCTTGATGATATCTTGGTTGAAAGGCTTCTTGATCATTTGGGTAGCTTTTGTTACGATTTTTATGCTATTCTGCAACACCAGCCTGCTAAGCACAAAGGAATTCAGGTGCATGCATAACAAGCATGCGTAAACAATCTGCTGCTGCCATCTAGAAAGTGCAGAACTTGCACTATTTTGAAACAGCACACCGGCATTCTGTTCTCTTACTGCATTCTTGAACATATTCTGGGGCTTTGAAAACCAAGAAAAGAACTCTCCTGTCCTTAGATAATATCCATCCTCCTTTTTGCAGTCTTCAAGGGTTAAATGAAATTTTTTTTCAAAGTATTTGATTCAATAATAGATGCATATATACTTATTTTATTTATACTGCATATGTCTGTTATTCCTGGTTTCAGTTAGAAAAAACATTTTGAAAAATGGCATCAGAAAAATCTATATGTTTGGATTTGGTACTCCTTACTTTCAAAAAAATGTTTCCAATTTAAATTTATTTACTGACTGACTAAGCTGAATGTAAAATGTAAACTGGGCTGCTTCACAAATCTCAATGTGTCTTTCATGTTCCATTATCACATTTAGAGAGTTTGTATTCATCTAACTGATAATACAACTGATTTACAAAGTCCACAAACGACACAGAGCAGTATGAGCATAAAAACTATTTACTGTATTTCTTAGAAATTTGCAGGATCTGAAAACTAGATTGCAACTTTAAAAATGGTATTTAATGACACTAGTGGTAGTATCTGTATCTGAGTTTAGGTTTTGGTTTTTTATTTTGATAGGTATGCAAAAAATGGAAAGGCCATTCATGAAAACGCAGTTTAATTTTAGGTACAGAGGAAATTGACAAATGGCAAAAAAATAAGAGCTGCAGAGATAAATTAAGCACCATTTTTGGCAAAATGGTAGTCTTACTTTCATATAGGCAATTTCCCCTGTATTAAAACATTCTTAGATATTGGATTCTAAATGACAAGAAACAAAGACATCTCATATACTTAATAAAGTATGCTTGAAGTTTGTGCCAAAGCTTTCTTTGATTTAAAAGTCTCGGCTTATTTCTATGTACATGGAGCAAGCTGGGACACAAACTGTATGAATGAGGATGTCCATTTTGCTTTACTGCAGTTCTGTGACTCTGAGCTAAGGTTCTACAGAAAGAATCAAGACACTGTTCATGCTATGTCAATGTTACTTAATCTGATTTACATGTATGATGAGATATAGAAAATGCACCTTCACTGCTACTACCCTGTCTAGAAATGTTGTATTATTCACACTCAGAGGTTTGATCTTAAATATTTAATTTCAAATAAATATATTTAAATGAGAATATGAAAAGACTAGGATGCCAAAGTAGTTAGAGTTTCACCTGAGTCTCATTAAAAGCACTACTTACCAACATCTCCATTCATGGACCTGCAAAATTTTAATGGCACTAATGGTACAAAAGAAATGCATATCACAAAGGAAACTCTGTGTTCCACAGAAATTGAACACCAAGCCTAAACAAGGTTATCCTCTTCAAATGATTTCCTTATTCCAGCAGCAGTCAAATTCATATTGGGCTCTGAGAGAGAAGGAGCAGCAGCAGGATGCTCTTCTCAGGTGTGGCATGCCAGGCCAAGGGCAGCAAGGCAATGGCCTGACAGCCAAGTCCTGCAGTACCTGAACAAGGAGGGCAGAGCAGGCCTGGGGACTGTCAGCTGAGCTGGACACGGGCAAGTACAGAAACACTAAGGCTGCTGTAAGGTCAAGCCAGGCAGTGCCGGCCAGTGGGTCAGGCTCAGATCAGTGAGCTATGGCTGCAGTGCGCCCCAGCAAGGGGACAAGGGCAATTGCTCAGATAAAATGCAGCTCCTGAGTACAAGGGAATGGCCTCTGCTGAGGCTTCCCACAGCTCCTCCTCAAACAGCTCTCTGAATCCAGGCTGCACAGCTGCGCTGCTGTCAGTGCTGGCCCTGAGTCCAAGCAGCCAAAACCCCACGAAGGGGCTCTGGCACCAGCTTCCTCCAGTTCATCTTTTCTCATTCCCTGATTGCAGCCAGGAAGTGGGAAACCACAGATCTTGCAGATTTGGGCACAGTTCAGAGAGTGACTTGTTGCCCCACTGAAGTGAGCATTCACACTGTGTCGTTATTTCCCTTAGTGACCTCGCACACCTATCAAATAGGATGCAACACTTTATGTGGTCTGTGCATGTGCATCACATAGCGTGAGAATGTATTTTAAAGCCTCCTTATCATCTCTCTATGAATATCTAGCTGTTGTGCTGGCTTTGGCTGACATAGAGTTAATTTTCTTCATGATGGCAATATTTTGGATTTGTGCTGAAGACTGTGAAGATAATATAGAGATGTATTTGTTATTGCTGTGCAGAGCTTACACAGAGCCACTTTTCTGCTTTTTGTACTGCCAGGCTGCAGAGGAAGTTGGAGGTGCCTGGAAGGTTGGGAGCAGATACAGCAGGGACAGGTGATCCCAACTGATCAAATGGATATTCCAGACCATGTGACTTCATGCTCAGAATATAAGGTGAGGGGAAGAAGCAGGAAAGGGGGCACATTTGGAGTGACAGTGTTTGTTTTCCCAAGTCACCATTACCTGTGGTGGGGCCCCGTTCTCCCAGAGATGGCTGAACACCTGCCTGCCCATGGGGACTGGGGAATTAATTCCTTGTTCTGCTTTTGCTTTTTGTGTGTGCAGCTTTTGCTTCCCCTGTTAATCAGTCTTTAACTCAACCTATGAGTTTTCTAGGTTTTACCCTTCCGATTTGCTCCCCAATACCACTGGTGGGGAAATGAGTGAGCAGCTGCCTGGGGCTTGGTTCCTGGCAGGGCTAGCCAGGTATTGAACTGGCTATCTCTAGACCAAAAGTTCAACTTCATTTCAAGCTGAGAGATGGCATTAGCTGCATACAAATCCTGTGTTCACTTTTGTCAGTCTTATTTCCCTTCTAAAGTATACATAAATCAAACCAAAAAAGTAAATATGTGTAATACTCACCTATTTCTTTAGTGCTCAGAATTTTTTAAGAATAGAAGTGTAGCCTGTGCTCCCTAAGAGCCCTTATTTTAAATGTGATGTGCACATTGGCAAAATGTTAAGATGAATTTGTATATAGCCTGTTTTGTAAAATCTACACTGTCTCAAATTCGAGAAGTCCTCTATTAATATTTCAATTATTACAAAGTTACTACAGACAGTCTCCTAATTTCGGTATGAGATACTGAAACTCTGGAGTAATTATGATTTTATTATAAGTGTTCCTACATAAGTAATTTCACTCCTCTTTGCAGCCTATTAAGAGTCTCTAGATTTTACAAAACAGTATAACACTAAGTGTACTAGGGTCAAATTCACCTGAAAAAGGCAGATATAAGTATCACATAAATCTTGGCAATTTGAAGTGACACTCATAGCTCAGGGCATTAGCACTGGATTAGAGTTGCTATACAATATAAATGTTTATGCTGTTTTGCAGTGTAATGCAGACAAGAAAACACAATCAAAGCTTTCACTGACATAAACAGACATCACACACTGTAATTATATTTGTCTGCAAGATTATAATAATCATAGATGGCAGGTAATATAAGGCAGCTCTTTTTTCTGGTTAACCCATTCAGTATACTCATCCTACTCCAAAAGAAATTTCCATAAATGGAATATTATGTATATTTATATTTATAATTGTATTTATATATTGGGAGTTTTGTGGTAGGGAAGCCATTGTCTATCTGTCCCCATTTCTAACCTCTGTGCAAAAGACAAGATGGTGAAAAGAATCACAAGGCATTCATGCAGTAGTCAGTGTGTATTTATGTCCTTGCCAGCCTGGACTGCTTCCATCATGCTGCTGAATATGGGGCAGAGCCTCATCACCTGAATGCCTGTGAGGGGAATGTCTCAAGCAGAGGACATGATACACAGAAAGAGCTTGTTTCCCCTTCCAGTTTATATTGAAGATTAATCATCTTTCCAAACTTAATGTCAGAGGTTGGCTATTTTGCTTGAACAGCAAATTAGTCAGGAGACTGATTAAAGCCTCTGTTTGCTGTGAATGAATTGTTAAAAGGCAAATCAGTCCCTTTTAAAGGCCATTTCCTGCCCTGAGTCATTCACATAGGGCTCACATTGAATTCAAGGAGAATTCAACACACTCCTCTCCAAGGGCAGAATTCATCCTGCAGCTTAAAGTCTGTGAACTTTGTATATCCTTTAAAACAGCTTATATGCAGAAGGAACTGTACTCACCTCAATATAATGCCTACAGTCTTGAACATTACAGTCTATGAATCTTACATGTTGAATTTTGATTGAAAACACAGAAAAAAGAAATTTACATTTTAAGTTTTACTGATGTATAAATACAGAGCATTAAAAGAAACTGTTTCAAAAAAGGAATTCTTAACAATAGTCAAGTGCTAATACTAAACATTTTTCAGTATAATGAAAGGCATCTGCTTTTGTCACTGATAAAGTATGCAGAAAGTTTCAACAGGAAAGGTGTGCATTATCAAAGTTATCAGGTTGAACAAGAGGTATACACAATATTACTTTATTTTGGATGTGCAAGACTGGTTACTTGTCATCCTGAAAAGGAAAACAAAACATATATTTTCCTGAGCATAACAGCCATGGTTCAGTTAATATTTTTAAGACAAAAAAGACTGTTTACTCCATGTACATGAAGCAGAGAACATAATTATCACTGCAAGCGTTAATGTGGCTTCATACTTTAAAAAGTAGATAATAAATACTTTTTCAAAACTGTTTCATCACTCAGTGATTTAATACAGTGCTATTGTTAAGGAACTTCAATTTTATATATTTTCCAATTGATCTGTTTCTTTTCATGTCCTTAGTTCACATTGAGGCGTAACAAGAACACAAGAACTTGTCTATAGACATGTCTGTAGACATGCTCTTTTCAACAGACTACTTTTAGGGGTTTCAGGTGAAAAGGGATTCCACGTATAAAGAAACATATGTATCAAGAAACCAATAGAAAACAGCAGAAGTAGCTCTTAAGGTTAGGAAGTAGCGGTTAAGATTTCTCTTAGTCAGTCTTTCTCTCAGAACCAAGTCCAATTGTGTGCCAGTATGAAAGGCTTCTTAGAGATCACTCCTGTTAAAATCCCTTTCAGAGCAAGTAACTTGCCATCTGAGCCAAGCTGTATTTCTTTCTTGCATTGCTGGCCTCCCTGGCAGTCCTTACATTGAGGGCAGGCAGCTGCTATTATCTGTTCAACTCATGGAGGACAAGTTAACCCTGTCCTCATCAGGCATTTATGAATTATCACAGGATGAAAAGAAAGACTGTATCTCAGCTGTTGCTCCATTGTGAGGTTCCGAGATCACCACCCAAAGTGAATATCCCATGCTTTTCAGAAAACTCAGTATTATGCAACTCATTACCCCCTGGTAAAAATATGTGGATGATTCATATCCATACATAATGGAAATTTATCTGAGTTCCAAATATGTTTCAGACCTACTGCAAGGATAGAGATCAGCTGCACTAAACCTCTGAATCTGAAATTTTCACAAATCTAACTTTGGTTTGAGCTGTTATTCTAAGCAGTCTTTCCACCATCACTCACTTGTCTGTACTCTCCACCCTAGGGGCTGAATGTCAGCCTTCTTTCTGCTCGTGTTCTGTACAGGAGTAAAGTGGTTCTTCTGGTTTTCTTCTCTAGTTATGGTATAGAAAACCATAAGAAACACACTGCTAGGAAAAAGAATAGAATTTTCATTCTATTCCATTTCGATTCCAGCTCTATCATTTCTGCTCATGGAATTGTACTTATTACCACTGCTGAAATGTTTCATTCACACCTACAGCTTGCAGATCTTGTATGCACTAACATTTACCAAACTTCTATTTTGTTCATGTTGTTTATTTGAATAATCATACTATTTTACAGCACATGAACTACTTAACTGTGTTTTAATGGAAGTATTTAACGGTACAGAAGAGTTTCTCATAACTATGCTGAACATATGATAATGTTGAAAATTGATAAGAATATTACAAAATAGCAAAGAAAATTTCACTTCCAGCTAAAATACAAGATACCAGCTGCTTAAATGAATGTTTGTCCTTCTGCTTAATTTTCTCTTACATTATGACAGTTTGTGGTAAGTAAATACAAGCATTTTCTGTCAAACCTATAGCTTTGATCCTCAAAGAAATGCAGTATTGCCAGGTACAAAGATTATAAAAACAGAGTACAGTTTTCTGTTCTTGAGAAATACCTGCCTACCAAGAATAAATACCTATGCAGTAGAAATTGGAGCAGAAAATAAAAAGGTGCAGTGACCCTGAAAAATATTTAGCAAACTGCAGCTGTAAGTAAAACATACCCCACATTTATCAAATCAGTAAATTCAAAACGAGCTTTTATGATTCAGCCTTATTTCACTGCCAAAGAGACTGATAAGAATAGACAGACTTTGAGAAAACTAAGAAGAATCTTATGAAGTTCAACAAGGACAAATGTAAGTTCTTGTGCCTGGGAAAACATAATCCAGAAGTGCAGCACAGCCTGGGATCTACTGGTCTGGGAAGCAGTTCAGTGAAAAATGTTCAGTGTAATGGTGGACAACAAATTCAACATGAGGGAACAGTGAGCTGCTCTGTAAAAGAAAGCCAACAGGATGCTGGGTTGAATCAACAAGGATACCACCATCAGAGATAAAGAAGCAGTTATCCCCCTCTGCTCAGTGATTTTCAGGCCACATTTGGAATACTGTGTTCAGTTTTGGTCCCTGCTATACAAAAAAGTGTAAAAAAGGCACTGCCTGGAGATGGTCAGGAGAAGGGCCACAAAGATGGGGAGCCTGTTATATGAGGAAAAGGCTGAGAAAAATGGGAAGAGGCAGATTGAAGACTTTATAACCATGTTTCAGAATTTAAGAGGTGGCTAAAAAGAAGATAGAGACTTCTTTATTTTACAAGGAGTCATATGGAAAAGTCAAGGCAAGTTACTCCTAGGGAGATTTCAATTTGACACAAGCCAAATTTTTCACTATGAGAAAATTCAGTCCTTGGAATAATCTTTCCAGGAAAGTGATGGATTCCCTGGCACTGGACAGTTTTAAAATTTGCCTGGGCAAGATGTTTGGCCATCTTGTCTACACTGCAGTTTTGTCAAGAAAGGTTGGACCATATGATCCTTAATATTCCTTCCAACCTGGTATTCTATGATTCTATGAATGAGCTACAGATGTGTACAGAAAAGCTGCATAATATGTCTTTCTTGGTAATTCCAAGAGCTACTGCTGAAATACCCTTTCAACCGAAAAAGCCTGGACGGAGACTGTGGAAGAAGTAACTGGATTCCTGTACAGCAAATTATTAGTTTTCTCAGAAAAATATAAAGGCCTCATCAACAAAATTCTAGTTGGTATACAACACTTTGCAACTTATTTCTGAAAATGAAAGTAGCATGTTTGATTTATATATTTCTCAAGGTATTAAAGGAGACATTCTCACAACACTCAGTAATGTATTTCCTGGTTCATCATATATTTGGCTATAATCCTAATTTGCATCTGTTTAACCTAGATCATGGGTTTAGTCTTCCAAGTCCTGAAAAATGCAACATGACGTGAATAGGAGAGACTCCAAATTGAATGTAATATCAACATTTATCATAATCATATGTAATTTGATGAAAACATCTTGATATTATTACATATATCATTTCATTGCTAATAAAAATGTATTTATGACTTGTTTGTAAAAAATAAAAATGCATACGAGTGAAATGGAAGACAGTGAGCTACATCTAAATTAATGAAAAATTGAACACAAGGCTATTATTGTATTTGTCTTGGATGTTGCTACATGACTGCTGATTAAGTTACACTACTCAAAACAAGGCAAAACATCAAACACACAAATGCTTGAATATATCCAATGACATTTAATAATGCTTTCAAGGATGTAGCTAATTTTAGCACAGTACACAAAGCCAAGAAGACTGGAGCAGCAAAACAAGACTTGGCTAGACAACACTTGAGGGATTCAATGGGATCTGAGAATAAGATCTGCACTATCCATATTTTCAGGTGTGTTTTGATATCCCTCCTATCTTACTTCTTATTCAGATATTAATCTTTCCTGTAAAATGTTTTTATCCTGTCATTTAAAATTCTAAAATTCTTGCTTCCTTCTGAAGCAAGCCCCAATGGAGACATACAAATTTAAAGTCTCTCATGTCTCCCTGCTGATGCATTTAGAAATAAAGAATGTCTATGGGGCAAAATATGAAGATGTGGTTGTAGCAACAGATGGATGGATCAAGAAAGGGGGGATTGATCATAGAAAAGATCTAGAACCATCCTCAGTCTTCTCCTTATATATGAACACTAGAAATTAACAAATTCCTGTTACAAAGTTGCAGACTCTTAGGCAGTAAAGGGCACATATGACCAGTATTTTAGTGTCTGGCTTTATGCTGAAAAGGCATTCCCTGAAGTTGCTGGTCAGCAGAAATCTGTTGACCATGGTCTCAGTTTAATAGAATTCTTTCTCCAGTGACAAAGGATGCATGGCTTGTATAGCAAAACTTCAAATGTAACCCAACTAAAAACCAGCCTTAATAAAACATTCCCTGTTTTATTAGAACTCGTGGCCCCAATTTTGAGGTCTCTGTACCAGACTCCCTTCCACCAGCAATCAAACAGCTGTTTACTCCACTGTGGCCTGAGTACTTGTCCTGCATTTTCTGTCCTGACTGAAGTGTCAGTTCTAGAAAGAAGTTCCATGCAAAACCTAAAATGGAGATGCAGTTAAAATACATTGGAATATTTTCCATCCTATCGTCTTCCTAGCTAGCAAAACAAACTCCCACCAAGAACAAACATACCAATTAAATTGCAAAATTGAGGCGTACAATTGCAAACAGAATATACATTAAAATAAAAGAATAAATAAAGAATTTAAAATCCATTGAAACAGAAATATGGTGAAGAAAGAGAAATGGTAGCCACTCGCACAAATGGAGTTGTGTGAGTGGCTCTGAGAAGCATCAAGGAAAGTTTAAATCCATGTTCTGATTGCAGGAAAAGCAAGTCCCAACACACAAAGCAAAAGTCTCCATAAACTGATGATTTCCCAACAGGCTTGGGATGAAAGCAGGATGTAACCTTTAGGAGTCATTCTTGAAATGGAGATAGCCAACATGCAAACATGTAGTTGATCCATACAAGATAATAATTTTTGTAGCTTTAGTACACTAGATTTACAAAACACAACAATAGTTTTACAGCCCCATTTTAAAACTGAATTCCCTGAAACATTAGGAAATATGTTAGTTTTCTCTTTGTGAAGAACAGAGATAACTTTTTGCCTGCCAGATCCTAGCTTTCCTTTTCTTCTCATCCCTTCACCAGTGTATTTTAAGCCATACAAATGCTGAAGTCAGAGCTGACACTCAAGATTTGCCCCTAAATAATGAAGACAGCATTGCAACTGAATTGTACAGCTATAGCATTTTTGAGGTAAACACTGTGTTTAAATTTATCTTTGCTAATGAATAAAGACAATAGCATGGCAGATGGAACAAATCCATTTCACAGTTTAATGAGAAAATGCACACACACACACACACACACACATATATATATATATATATCTCCTGATGTTAAAAATGCTGAAATGCATCCACATGTGTATTACTGAAGTATGTCTAAAAAAAGCTTGTTAAATACTTCAAAAGACTATAAGCTTTGTTTAAGAATTTGTATAGATTTGTTTAATTATTGAACAGCTATTCGGATAAACTGTGCTTATGTGCCTCATTATGTGCTGTTTATGAATGCTCATGTTCCTATCAACATCCTGGAAGTTCTGTTCTTGAGAAAAAAAGAAAAAAAGAGTGGTAAATAGCTAGCAGTGTAATGTACTTTCTTTTAAGTTATTTCTCTTAAAAGTGTAGATATTCAATAATAGTCTAGAAACAAGATATTTTTACAGTATTTTTGCCACACACCACAAGATGTAAACAATTCATTAGTAGCCTTAGCCTGAACTTTGCTAGCATAAATTGTTTTTCAAATCTTTTTAATGGCAAATGAACACCTTAATATGCAGTCTTAAGAACTGTCTAGGCTGTGCTCAGCTGAGCAACAAGAAAAAAATAGCAAGAATAACTATGCCACTGTTGTGCTAACAAAGCCCTCGGGTTAATAGAGACTATTTTGACCTTATGGCACAAATTAACACTACCTCAGGGTTCCTTTAATTTAGGCCACCCTGCAATAGCCTCTGGCAGTCAGGGATTATTGGATGAAAGGAAACCGGTTTGTTGTGAACAGAGATTCAGGAGCCCTTCATTCATTCAATTCTTGATGACACCGTAGAGTTTTTGGATGATATTAGGAAGTATTGAACTTTCTGTGCCTCCAGCAGCTGCATGATGAAGGAGCAGCAGCATTTACATACTTTATAAACATGTTACTTAATTAATTTAACACCTTTTTGGAAACTTTGCTCACAAACCCCTAGAAGTCCACTAAGAGCTTTGTCAGTCTTTGGTTGTCTGTGGTGGAACAGTCCCTAAATCACATCTGACTGCTTGGGCTTCAATACATGAAGGTTTTTTTTGTTTCTACTTATGTTTTTAGCATGCAAAATATAAGAAGACAACCACCCATAAAAACCAGGTTTGTTAAAAATCCCTGGAGCACATGCTTTCTTGAAATAATACATATACTTGAATAATAGCAATAAAAAATATTCTGTGAATGGATTTGCATGTATACATGGATTTTTGTGGAATGAGATATCTCCAAAGTCCAACTTTTCAGATGTGTTGCAATCAATACACTGTTCAGGGAAAACTTCTGTATGAAAGAACTTTTATATAATGGGTTGTGTACAAATTCTGAAATCTACTTTTTGGACAGTTTTGTCATTCAGATGTTTATTTGGCTACAAAACTGTCAGTTTTAGCATATGGAATTTTGTATTACTCTGTAGAGAACTGATTGCTTTACTTCTAGTAATAAAATAATTAATTATAAAGTTTCAAATTTCATTGTTTTTCATTTAGTTTCAAAGCAAATCCTCACTGATATTTCATCACACCTTGTAGGCATGAATTCCATAAAAAACTGAATGAAAAATTAGCTAACTGCTGTTTTTTTCTGCAGATCGACATTATCCTTACTTAATTAGCGCATACCTTAAATATGCTGAAGCTAATATAAATTATCAATTTTCTTACTACCTATACTGTCTGAATAAAGTAGCACATCATATTATGTAGAGAGAAAAAATAATATCTGAGTTCTAAACTATAGAGGATACATTGTGTACCTCAGGTGAAGGAACCAGAAGAGGTGTGTTCTCAGGTGTATCAAATATTTATGGGCTGATTGTAACATTGGCAATAGTGACAGGTTGCACTCAAAATGCTTTAGACTTCCTTTGATTATTTAGTTGACAAATGTCCAAAATTCTATGCACTGGTATTTAGTGTGGAAATTTTCACTTTGACCTAACATGGGGAATCCTGTTATCTTTTTATTTCGGTGAGAAATACATTAATCATTTGCCTTGGCTATTTCCACATAGTGTCTCTCTCATGGTTGAGAAGTAGGAGAATGGATGCCAAAGGAAAAATCAAAGTCTTGAAATACTATTTTTAGAGTTTGATTTGTACATTTTGAGCATGTTATCAGTTTATGAATACTTATGCAAAAAATTATGCAAAATAATGACCTTGTCTATCATCGAAAGTCATGTTTGCCTGATTTCACCAAAAATAGTCTAATCTCCAGTACAAATAGGAAGGGTAGATACGTGCATACCTGCATTCACATGAAAGTTGCTCTCAGTTTTATGTTTCAAATTTCTTCCATGCAACAACTGAAATCACGAATGTTGCTTTGCAGCAACCACCCCTTCCTTCTTCAGTAACTAAAGCTCAGCAATATTATTTATGAACTCACAGATTTTACATTGAAATGACATGTATTTTAGGAAAATAGCTTAAAACAAACTTCAAACTGTCATATATACCCCAGGCAGAGCAACAAAATACATGAAAAAGCATCATAGTGCAGCTACATGAATGATGTTTTATAAGCAGCCCTATATGCTCTATATCAAAAATAACTTCTTTATTATTTATATGTTGCCATAAGTGTACATAGGCATCAAAGTCAAGGCTTGTAGAATAACCAATGAACCAAACAATAAATATTTTCAAAATGCTCAGAAGACCTAAGCTAACTCAAGTCCCAGCTGAGGAGGAAGGCAAGATCAGAGCAACTGGGGAGTGATGAGAAATCAAACACGCTATGAATGGGGCAGATACAGCCTAAGTGCACAGCTGTTCCATGTGTTCACAAGAAGCTAATGCATTAAATAGTTAATCTTTCATTAAGAGTGTGTAATCAGTTGGCATGATTTGCTCAACACACAAGAAAACTGGTGACTGTTCCCTTGGGAGTGTAATTCCAAGCTTCAGCACTATCAGTCTTTGAGGAAACCTCACCTCTCAGTTTCAGATACAAAATATGGCAAGTTCAATTTTGTTCAAAAGTATAAAGTAAAAGATGGAAAGAGAGAAAAAAGGGACAATATCAAGACAAACTCCTCACTTTTGTTGGGACTGAGTGAGGATCAATACTGAGTTTTGAAAAGAATTTGCAGATTAATCTCTAGATTAATACACTCCATCAGAAGCACCTGCCATTTCAAAGGAGCAACAAAAGGTTAAGGGAACAAGATCAAGGAAGATTATTCTTCAGCTGTGATTCCTCCTTTGGAAATATGCCTTTATTTGCTCACTAAAGGAGTGGAGTCCAGCTCCTGGTGCTGGTGTTGACACTATAAGGAGGAACAAGAAGGAGTGAGGTGGGGGATGGGACGCCAGGAAGACTCTTCCACTAGTTACAGCCACTGGGGTTTAATGCGATCTATAAACTCATCTGTCTGTTTACATACCAGCCAATGATACGTCTCTCTGATCCACTTACATTTTCAAGCCTAATGTATACACAGGGCACTGACGTTGTGTATACAAGACACAGAGATAGCTGGGGGCTGTGTGCTATCCCTGCTTTCACAGCACACTGTCACTCTTATAAATAAAGCATTCGCTCGGGAAAAGAGTCTGAGAGCTGGAGAGCCACATTGCGTGCAAATCCAGCTCACTGCCTGAGCTTCCTCGAGGTTGAAGCTAATCCTAACTGACATGTTACAGTAAAAGTACTTTATAAAATCAATATTAAATTCACAGCCTTTGACATCCTGGGACATCAAAGATAAAGGGGAAATAAGCTGTGGAGTAAACAGTCCTGCAGCTATGCCAGTTGCTCAAGGAGAGAGGCAAAGGAAGACACAGGAGACCATGGGGTAAATTAGTACAGTGCTAGTCTTGTTTTTATACCAAGGTCTTGACATCAATGAAAACATTATAAAAACAGCACGCGAACTCTTACAAACAAGAAAAAAAAAATAGGAAAGACTTACTCAGTTACAAATTCATACAACCTTTTCAGGTTAAAGGGATATTATGCTCCCTATGCAAGCCACATTTTTAGCTTTCTCTTTCAATAAATTATACCCGAGAGTGATCGGATAATAAAAATATAATAATAAAACAATGTCCCACTGAACTAAAGAACTGGGCTGGAACTTGACTGCACAATCCTAACACGATATGATCATTCCAGCTTTCTGTGGTGTACACTCGTGTATATTCTACAGTCATCCAGGCTGACGTACAGTCAGCCATCATAGTGTTGGTACTATGAGTGTGAATTACAAATTCTATTGAGTCAAGAGGAGAAGAGCTTGAACGATGGTGGAGCTGCTTGCCTGCTTAATCCCAAAATCTGTCTTTCATATGTAGAATGACAGTCACAATTTATACTTTAAATGGTAACACTGGTATTCATCAAGGGTAAAAGGAAGACCAGAATCAGCTCAAAAGTGGAAAATCTCCCTTCTTTACCCCTCACTATCCTCCTCAAGCCATTTCCTATTGATGGATAAAACCAGCATGTACTCTTGAGGCAAGGTAGTATAAGGCAAGGTGGTGAGTTGACAAGTCCTTACTGGAGATATGCCTTCTGTGAATTAAAAATATTCTTTGAAATATTCCTTGACATTTTGTGGTTCTCGTGTAGTAAAGTCTGTAGTTCTAATGGCTCTTGGTGGTACCTGCAATTCTAGGGGGATACAATATTAGAAAATAAAGATAGTATAGAAAGTAATCTTACCCTTTAAGGAGTTGCAGCTGAGCCAATTATTAGAGATTAGGAACAGGCCTGACTTTAACAGGCCACTGCTGTAGCCAGTAAGAAAAAGAGTGTTATAAAAGAGTGGATTGGTTGGTTGAGGGGGAACTGGAGTCAGTTGGCTGCTGTGAGATGAAGGAAGAGGCAGTGCTTAGAGGAGCTGCCTAGGAGAAACATCAAGGAGGAATGAAACCCTTGCAATATGGAACCCTTGCAGTGTAATGACAATAGAACCCTTGTGATATAACAACAACATGCATCAGTCTTAAGAACAGACATCTGATATACAAACTTCTACTAAGAATAGGCATTGAAAGGATAGAAAAATTAATCTTTTGCACAATGAAATTTGCTAAAACTGTAATTAAAAAAACAACAATATTTGATTCACAGGAAACCACTAATGAATTTCTACTTGTAAGAAATTGACACACTAGCTCGCTGTACCACATAATGCTACCAACCATCACGCTTGGGTTAGTATTTATGATGAGACAACTTTTATGGTTTAGGAAAGAAAGAGAAAACTAATATGTTTGCTAAAATTGAATATGGAAGAGAAGACACAGTAACAACTCTTTTTATTTAGTTAGTGTGTCTTCGAGAAAGAAATTTCTCTCCTGATGTTTAGGAAAACGTAATTTCAACAGTGTTCAACCCTAAAGTTAGCGAGGACTAGATACCTAAAATTATTCTGAATAGCCTGATTGCAAATATTTGAGGGCAACAGACTAAAGGGGAAAGGACCAAAGGAGTGATGCAGTGAAAGTGATAGACCTGATAGGACTGATAAAGGACAAAGCCACCTCACCTCTCTACAGAACATGCACATTTTCAGATATTCAAATGAATATAAGTTTTTCTAGCCTTTAGACTGATGTCAACACTAAAATGATAATTGGGGGGTGATGTGGGATGTGGTGTGGGAATCTTATTAGAAAGGATTCTTAAAGAAAAAAAAAACAACAAAATAAGAAAAAACATCCAAACAAAATCCAATCCAAAGCAAAAACACCCATAGCAAAGAAAATACTAGAAAGGTCAATTCTAACATCTTTTTTTAGCATATCTGTGATGCACAACTGATTTTACTAGGATGAATAAAATCTTTGTCAGCAAACAGGATGGAACCATTTTAACAGCCATTACAAAGACCAAACCAACATTTAGCCTAAGGCTAGTGTCTTCATTTGGGAAATAAAGAAACACTCATTGCCTTTTCTAAATATACTACTGGGTTTCAGTGACCAACAACTGGTAATGGCATCTATGGCTGCCCTTTTGGAGCTTTCATGTGCATGGCAGCATGCCAATTTTAGAGTTAGGCGAGCCAAAAGCTGAGTTAAACAATTCCTTTATACATTATTTTACCCTTGTAGAATAAAAACACAAAAATGTTGATTGCCAGAAACCAATGCTTTTCAGCTTGCTTAATTCAAGGGCATAGAGGATTTGGTTCAAAGCAACCTGATACTTCAGAAGGCTCATCTGGCCCTGTGGAAGACCCATAATGAGAGACTTGAGGATGACACATAACTTGAAAAGTACTCCTCACAACAAAAGAAAACAAGCAAAAAAAGGAATTTTTGAGAACGGAAACTAGGTATTTATTAAACCAATTCAAGATTCAAAGAAGTAATCCAAGTTTTGAGAAATATTTTCTTCATATTTCTTACTGTAACTAGCCCCCACAAGAAAAAGCACTCCTACTGTAATATTAAGGACTTAGCTTTTTTTGTATTCTATATGATATTTTGTGTGTTGTTAAAATTATTTTCATGTACAAAAATAATATAAACAGTATGAGACATTTGATTTTCTTGAGGTGTCAGTGCTGTTTATCTGAGTGCTATAGCTCATATAATAAATATTTTTATCATGTTCTGTATATATTTGCACACTGCACTTGTAATTACATCTTAACAGCTCAGAGTAATGGACTAAGCAACAAGAATAACAGCCATTACAGATTATTTGCATTTTCATTCCTCCAAAAGAAGAAGCATCATATACAATTAGTACCTCATTTTTGTAAGGCTTATTGGATACTTTTTGGTGGTTTTTTTTGCTGGGATATTTTTGGGTGAATCTTTTTGTTGGATATATTTGCTTTCTTTTACAAATTTCCATTGTGCTGTACACTTAGGTTAGAGATGGAAGTATAAGAGTCATAGATCTTCTCTTTGGATGGAAATTTTCTACAGCTACTGGCTTTTTTTTTTTTTTTCTCTTTTGCAATCATTCCATGACAGATCAGTTCTTTAGGATATTTTGGTAGTTTTGATAAAGATACATGGAGGGTCATTCAATAGATTGCAGCATGCCCAAGTGGTTGAAGGTTAAGTATTTCCCCATAGTGAAGAATAATTTGTATAAGTTAAGCTCTAAATACCCCTGTTTTACAGTCCTTCTGAGGCAAATGTGATGTAGATATCTGTTATTTTATGTCCAGGGTCAGATTTGATCAATATACAATCATACTCCCCACCTATACTTTGAAGACTGTAAAACAATGATTGTGTGTCAAAGGAAACATTTTAAATACAAAGTAAGTACTTATACCATCACTAGCTGGAGTTACTATATTCATGCCTGATAACAGTTTGATTTTAATTAGACAAAAGGTTGTCTAGAAAACGTCTTTGACTGTGTAGCAGAGAGAGCTACCATTACATGTTGAAGTAACAGAGCAGAATTATATGTCTGCTTGTTCCTTCAGGAAATAACACTTCAAATTAAATATCTTGCAAAATGTCCTGGAGGATATAACAATATGCTCAACATAAAATAGATATGCAATAAATATTCAAAACATTACACAACATTATGAATTCATATCATCACAAATGCTTAATTGAATGGTTCACAAATAATTTATTATGGCCTCTGAAACTGGTTTTTTTAGACTTAGGCAAAACCCTGAGATAGTAAATCCATAAAATAAAGATTTTAGCACAAAATGCTAAGTGTACTTAAAATTATATTTCATTATTCCTTCTGTAATATTCAAATGTACTAGACTCTGTCTCTTATATACAAGTTTTGAATTAATATCTTAAAGTAATCTCTTTACCAGCAGGAAATTATCAAATTTGAAATTCCTGTAGCATGCAGAAAAATGATATCTGCTTCTGCTTAGCATGCCCACTTCCTTGTCTGTACTAGTAATGAGAGAGGAGACAAGAGATTCAAATAAAGGATTTTGTTTTATATTGCATATTGCTGTTTTTAGCTCACCAAGCCATGATTATTTATGGTTCATTTCCAGGTAGTCATGCGTAAGAATCCCGGCTATAAAGTCTATGAACTGCAGCGGACTATTGTGCTAACACAGTACTTCAAATACTGATAAGAACACAGATGGAACCAAAGTGTAATTTTTCATTACTACAAATTGGTACACAGAAGTGGCCCAAATTAGGTGACACATTATGATAGCAGTTATTAAAAAGTCAAAATTTGCATATCATCATTACAGATTTGTTATTCAAAAATATGTAAGATAGTGAGGCTATACAGAGGGGATCATAACTGTACCCCACTGTCACTGAGTTCTAATTAAATAATGGATATTTGAACTGAAATTCTTTGTTTTTGTGTAGAAAGCCCATATTAACAGCTATATTCTTAAATAACAGTTAGCTACTTCTATTGATACAAATGCTTGTTTCTTCCTGCAAGGGATGACGTAAATACAAATAAGAAAACATTTTTATTTTTGACTAAGTAGCCTCTTTATCATGTTTTTTTTTTAATAGCACTTTTTCAGACTGTGAAGGAAATATTATCACTTCATCACTGATGACTGGTTATCTGCAGATTGTTCATTGATGAAATATTAATGTGACCTCAAATATACTGGAAAATTTAAACTATTTGTGAATTGCTAACAGTGAATCTCATTCTAAATAACATAGTTTCTATGGTATCTGTACTTCTATAAACCAAAAATTAGCTAACAGTCAACTTTTTTGGTATAATGACTGTAATCAAATGTCAAATGCAGCCATGCCATAGCATCTTGCCTATTTCAGTCTGATATTCAATTAATAAAATAAGTAAATCAAACATATATGCAGATGACTCTGTGTTTAAAAAGTGTTCACAGCTTCAGATTGCAAAATCACCATTTAATCCATTTCCCTCTCCATGTTTTCTTTTTCATTCCAGGATTCCTTCTGCATAACCAAAGCATATGAAGTGAAGTCTAGAAAGGTCCTGGCACAATGCACATCATTGTAAGCATATTATACCAATGAATGCTATTCACCCACATTGGTAGCATGACCAAGAACATCTGCTGGAGCAAGTGCTGTTGAATTTGCATGAAGGCTGTAACTTCCTTCTAAAAAATTAATGCTTTGGAAACAGTACAAAGATGAAGGATTTTTTAAACAAAAACCTCAAAAGCATTATAGAAGTATTAAGTCTAAACTATAAAGGTCAAAACTTCCCCCATGCAAGTAGTATAGTTTTTTGCTTTCATTTGCTTTCATAAAAAAATCCAAAAACACAACACAGAAAGCAAAATAGCCTTCCCTCCCATAATTATCTCAAAAGCAAAATAAATATAAACACTTTTAAGGAGGCAAAATCTAAGAAACCTAGGCATGGATTACTGCTTCCAGAATTATTAAATGCCAGTCTTGGGTTGTAATCCAGTCTGCGTCAGCAGATGAAGAAAACTACTGGTTCACCTCTAGTGAAGATAGTTTCCATGCAGTTTATTAGAAAATGATGTCACAAAGAATACTGATTAGGCCTCATATTTGCTTAACACCCTCCCCCCTCAACCCACAGGTTTTGTAAATGTTTTTTTAAGTACTGTAATGTAAACTGTACTGGAGAAAGATGCAACCCTCCCCAAACTCTCCAAATTTTAATCACCCAGGGTCATGTTGAAACCTGTACTGACATTTCTTTTGCTTTCACTGTTACATGTACAAACCTTGTTGGTTTTAGATGCTTTTACGTTGTCTGCATGATGTTCTCATAGTCATCAATCCATAACTGGACTGAAATCATATGGGTATGTGCACCTGCAGTCAGCCTAGTCTTTTGTACCAGATCCTCTCAGTTATGAGTGTTTAACTTTGTTAGTTTGATTTTGCTTGAAATAGATTGTTACACCTTTCAATGGTAACCAAACTTTACTCATTTGAGTGCAATAAGAATGTTGAGAAAATAGTTTTTAGGAGTAGAATTAGTCCTGTCTTATTCATGGACCACCAGGAAACATCATGTAAAGACTGAACTTTGGACCAGACTTCCCTACTCAGACTACCACCATGCCAGTTTCACAAAGGAGCTTTCTCATTTGCTTTCTTAGTCGCTGTTTTAAGGACAAAGGGAAATCCAAGCACTTCCTCAGGAGAAGCTTCCTACATAAGTATTTCAAAGTCTTTATAATTTTTCCAGAAAAAATTCAGTACAGCTGACTTCTAGTAAAATACTTCTCTGGAAGCACTACTCGGTACCAGAGTTAAAGTGAATAGTCTTGAACTAAATCATTACCAAATAGTCCTGAATCCTGATGAATTTTTACACAGGAGTCTTAATCAACAGAAAATTTGAGTCTTAGGAAGCTTAGGTCTTCCTTCTGTCTTTGCCATTTTGCTCGGTTTGATTCCAAGTCACTTTGCATCTCTTGTAAATTCTCACATGTGTGGCCTACCTGGTCTGTTTAAATGGAAAGATCTTTGGGAAGAGATCTTGTTAAATTTCAATTCTGTGGCTAAGCCAGCAAGGCTTTATGTTCAACTGCAATTTCTAATCTCTCTTGAAATAAGAAAATGTAAAAATGAAATGCTTGCCAGACAAGGAAGTTGAATGTTAGCCTCAGATTTATTCCTTATGAAGAACTCTACTGCAAAGAGCAATTACGTTAATTAAAATTCAATCTTAATATTATTATTTTTGACAGAGAGACTTAAATCAGCTATTAACTGGGAGAAATATTTTGTAAGGAGACAAGCACATTATTGCCAAAGAATCATTTAGGTTGAGAAAGAACTCTGAGATAACTTAGACGGTATCAACTAGACCATGGCACTAAGCGCTACATCCAGTCATTTCTTGAACGCCTCCAGGGATGGCAGCTCCACCATCTTCCTTTGACAGTCCACTCCTGAGTTTAACAGCCCTTTCCATGATGAAATTACTCCTGATGCCCAATCTACATCTCCCTTGGCACAGCTTGTGGCTATGCCTTCTTGTCCTGTTGCCAGTTGCTTGGGAGAAGAGGGTGACCCTCATGTCTCATTTCAGGCGGTTGTACAGAGTGCTAAGGTCACCTCTCAGCCTCTTCTTCTCCAGGCTAAACAATCCCAGCTCCCTCAGCCACTCCTCCTATGACTTACCCTCTAAATCTTCATATTATGATTTATTTTTTAATATTCATATCATTTCATCTTCATTTTTAATATTTTTATTATTCTCATATGTTTTTTTCTTGTGGTAACTTACAGTAAACTCATCCGCCACTAAATTTTAAAATACAGTAAATATGGAAAATCATTGGAATTACTGCCATTCCAGGTAATTAACTGAACTGAAGAACAACTTATTTATTTTATTTGGTTTAAAACCATATCAATAACATATTAATTTAGAATTTGGACTTTAAAAAAAGGCAGTTATGCATATAAAAAGGACAAAATCTCTTTTATTAGTAATATGTGATAGGATCTCTCTTCACATATGCAGGTGTCGATTATTTATGCAGGTAATTAAAACAGGTGTTATTAAACAGATGTATCTGCAGGAAACAAACCTACAGATTTAACCCTATCTACAGACTGATGTAATTTTATTTAAGACTGATATAATTATATTTAATGCTGATAATATTTTGGTATAATAATAGCTTGTAGTCTTCAGAAACAGAAAAAAACCTGCCAAGGCACTTTAGGGTATTTTAGCATAGACATTCCTTTTTGAGAAGTGCTTGCAGCAATTTAATTTAGAATGTGTTGATATTATGCATAAAATCATCTTTGCTATTTGAAGAACAACTTCCAAGTATTTCAGTTCTCTAGAAAGGAAGGAGAGTCCATTGTAATTCCTGCAGTGCATCAGAAAGAGCATTGCCAGCAGATGAAGGTGGGTGATCCTGTCCCCCTATTCAGCTCTCCTCAGGAAAAGAGAGACATGGAGTTCATGGAGCAGGTCCAGTGGAGGGCAACAAAGGTGATTAAGGGACTGGACCATCTCTGCTGTGTGGAAAAGCTGAGGGATCTGGGCCTGTTCAGCCTCGAGAAGAGACACTGAGAGGGAACCTCATCAATGTCTGTGAGTATCTAAAGGGAAGTGCCAAGAGGATGAATCCAGGCTCTTCTCAATGCTGCCAAACAGTAGGACAAGAGGCAACTGGCAGAAACCTATGCACAGGAAGTTCCACCTGAAGGTGAGGAAGAGCTTTACTGGGTGGGTGACCATGCCCTGGAAAAGGTTGCTCAGAGAGGCTGTCAAATCTCCCCCCCTGGAGATATTCAAGAACCATCTTGACACAAACCTGTGCCATGTGCTCTAGGAAGACCCTGACTGAGCAGGGAAGTTGGACCAGTTGACCCACTGTGGTCCCTTCCAATCCTACCCACTCTGTGATTCCGTATAGACTTTATTGTTCAAGATCTTTCTAATCTTTACTGATCATATAATTTAGTTTCTGATTTTTTCAATTATTTTTCACATCTCAGGTATATAAAAGTTTTCTATGAATTAGTGTAGCATTGAATTCTAGTTGGCAGGCTTACCTATTGGGTGAATTCCCTGAAACTTCACATTATAATACAATTTCTCCATGGCGAATCGCTCTGAAACTCTATTTGTATTTGAGCTACATTTTTATATGAATGGAGTTTGTTTTGTGATATTTTGTTTCATTTTATTTTAAAATTTAATCACTAGATGAAATTAGAATGATGATGAATAGAACACTAAAACTTCTTGTAAGAAAGACTGTTGTATGTAGCTGTTCTATTTTAGAGCTTGTCATTTTGGCAATGCCATTTGTTGAATAATACTCCTGCCACCCCTACAAACATCTCCCCAAATGTGACATTGTTATAAAAGACTCAAATAAACTTGCCTGTTGTCTGTAATGTTAGTAGAATTAAATTTCTACTATTTTACAATTGATGTTCACTGAACATGCAGCATGTTGGGAACATGCTGTATAATGCTTGCTGCAATTGCTATTACTAATTGCTTAATGGAGGAATGGGGTTAAGCTCTGATACAATATAGACATTATTTTATTTGTGCTTCAGTGAATTACCTAACCACATGGATGAGAAAGAGGTAGAGATAAAGGTCAGACAAAGTACTAAATAAGAAACCTGGGGAGCTGGTGCTAAAGAGGCTTAAAGCTGCTAAGGGAAGTGAAAGTGACTATATAGGAAAACTGAGTTTAGAAATGATAAAGATGTCTAAGAATTAAGCCATTCAGACAGCAAAGAAATACTGACAAGAAAAATATAATAATGTGCAGCATACAAAGCGTGGTCCCTCAAGCCTCTGTCTTGGAACTGGTGCTCTTCCAGCCATTCAACAACGTAGACAGTGGAATCAAGCACACCCTCAGCAACTCTGCAGATGACATGAAGCTCAGAGGAGCAGTTGTGGATACCCCATCAAGGCCAGGTACTATGAGGCCCTGAGCAAACTGGTCTAGTAGGCGGCATCCCTGCTCATGGCAGGAGGTAGGAATTAGATGATCTTTAAGGTCCTTTCCAACACAAAACACTCTATGATTCTATGATATAATATCATTATAACAGCATATTATAATGACTAGAAACTGGAGAGAAGGGGAGGAGTAAGGTCTGGAGGATATGAGGAAAAATAAAAAATAAATATAATTTTCAGTGTGCAATTAAATTAATTGCTATTCTGCATACTGAATGCTCTGTTGATAAGCATGTCTTGGGTGCTGTCAGTCTTTGGAGTAGTTCAGTTACTTCAACGGCTTAAGTAGCCAACAAATTTTCAGGGGATTAAAAATAAGAGATTCATCTTCATCCTAGGAGACTGATCTGCTTGAATAACAAGTATTTACACTTGCAATAGAAGAAGTTGGGTGATTAAAATATAAATTATACTAGAAATAATTCTATACAACAAATTATATATACTATAATAAATATAATATAAATTACTTTACAGATGATAATTGAATATGAGTTCCTCTGATTTGGGACTTTTATTTTAAGAATGCATTTCCCTTTTCTCTCTGCCTCTGTCAATTTCCCACCTGTAAAATGAGGAGTTGACCCCCAGGGTCAAAAGGACCAAATGAATATAAATTAACTATTGCGTGAAATAGCCAAACAGCTCAGTAATGAATGCTACAGAAAAGACATTAATGAATTCTGTCTTCTAAGTAAAGTTTAAATAATGAAGAGTAAGAAACACATAAGGCCACACATTGAACAATGAACAGAAAACAAAACCCTAAATAAGTGCTCATTAAGAGAGTATTGTCCATCCTCTGTAGCGAATGTGACAAGAGTCCAGTGAAAACCAGTGTTTGTGATGCTTTAATTAAACAAAATATTACCATGAGATGCAAGGGGAATGATGGTCAAGAATTAGGTTTCTGAAGGCACCTTTACACCAGCCATATTAAAAGTTTTGATTGCCTCAGTTTAAATCTCCATGTATTTTGAAATATTTTTATAGTTTAATATTACAGGGCAGCAATTAATAGATGATGGAAAATTGCCCTAAATAGCACAGCTCCATTTCAACTTAAAATACTTGTTTTGATAATTGTAAACATATTCTGTTGTTTGTATACTGTTACATTAAGTAAAATTGGCAAGCATCAGTACTAAAAGGTCTTTTTTTTTTTTTTTCCAAAACTGTCTGTGTTAGAGAGTTTTAGAGTGCCAAGAAGACTACATCCTCTGTGGTGGCTTCCAGCTCAATTTCCTGAACATCTATTGGAACTCATCTTTGGGTCCTTTTTTAAGCTACCAATGCATGTGATAGCTGACCTGCTTTTGGGAACATTCGAAGACATGGAACCCTTCAAGACTCACAAAATACTTAAAAGCTCTAATTCTAATATAATCACAAATCTCAAAGAAATGCAGTAAAAGGATTCAGCTCAGTTCTTGCTTTGAAACAGAGCTGCAAGAAGCAGCAGTGATCTGCACATATCATCTGTTCAGCATTCACACTGCTTGGCATTTAAAATGTGTAGACTACTGCAGATGCACTGACCTGGAGGCTTGTGGATAGCACAGGGATGCAGAAAGAAAAAAAAAATCCCCATATAGAATCAATTATAAGGCAACTGGAATTTTATATGCAATACTAGCTGCTTGCTTGTGTTAACACAATGACTAAAATATGTTTATTTAGACGTATCTAAAAGTAATAATGAAGAAAATGACTCATCTACATATTCCAGCGTTATTTCTATTACTGGTTCTATATAGAGGAAAGATATTACAAAAAATTTCTGAATAGCAGATCTTTGATTTCAACAAATTCCAGGTACTCCAGATGTTAATTATCATTTAATTTGCACAAATAGCTTTGCTTAAGCTTGAATGTATTTTCTGTCAGTTTTTATTATTTATTCTTTCTAAAAAATATACCATGAACATTTAATCCACTAATGTTCTGGATAAATAATTTGAATTTCAGAAGACTGAATATTTGCTCTTTTAATTTTGACTGGAGAAAACCATTGTTTTTTGTGATTTATGTGAGGATGGATCACCTAATATGATTCATAAAAGGAGTGATCACATTTGAAAGGATTTGAAAAAGAATAATCACTGTTATGTAGTTAGATGCTGACTTAAAAATAAAGGCATATTTACTCCACAATGTCCACCTTTAACTCAGAAAATAATACCCTAATGAATAAATGTATCAAAATTGGGCTCTATGGGATTTCTTGCAATCTCCTGTCAAGCATCTGTTACTAGCCATTACAGGAAATAGGATACTGAACCAGATGGACCACCAGTCTGTTTTGAGGGAATTGGTTTCTGATGCAATACCAACACTTAAACTAAGTACACCAGCACAAATTTGCTCTGCAGGCCCAGAAAAAAAATTAACTATATAAGTATATACTAATTAGGAAAACAAGGCAGGAAGATAATTACACATAAAATCAGAAAATGAGAAAAGAAACTTAAAAAAAAAATCTTAAAATGAACAAAAAATGCAGAGAGTAGCATTTTTTCCCATTAATCTGCTGCTTGGCAGAGTAATTATACTTCTACAAAAGGACCACCAAAAAATAATTCCTTTAACAAATGCCTTTTCCTCAGACCTAACAACCCAGATTAAAATGTAACTTTTGCTTTCATAATTTTGTAATGTTTCTGAGAAGACTTACTGGAAGTGAGCTTTACTCATGTTAGCTATGGTCTCCACATAGCTCTTAAAGTGGGATCTTGCTTATTTGAGGCCAATGTTATTGAGCTTATTGCAAGACTGCTATCTTAAACCATGGGATTTATTAAGAAAAAAAGAAGAAAACTGCATATTAATTTGAAGATGAATTGCAGTGTCTCTCTTCATCTTAAAAATTGAACTGTTAGCATCCTAATTGCAAGCCTTCCCTTTGAGCTCATCTTTCTGTACTCAAGGCCAGCTTGCTGATAAAACACAATATGAGGAAACAGGTGGAAGGAGACTCTGTTGAAGGGCTCCCCAAAAGACTTCTAAAGTTTCAGCAGGGGTCTCTGCTGAGTTTCTCACTGTTCCTGCTTAGGTTACCCTGGAGTGGGGTAGAAGTCATGCCCATGTCTATGTACAGAGGTACCCCATTAAGCCAAACCTTAATCCTGACCTGTGGTCTGACTTCCTACCTTGACCTGTGAGTTCTGCAGACTTGGCTGGAGGCACTGACCTGTTTCTAACTGAGGACAATGTATATGGACCTGATCATCTCCTCAGACTGACCTTGGACCTGCTTCATCATCAAGAACTTGACTAGAGATTTGAACCCTTAGTTACAACGGATTACTCTTGCCAAAGCTTCTTTGCTTATCTTGTTTTGGTGCTGAGACCCTTGTCTGTGAGACCCCTGCCTGCCTTGTTATTATACTCAGCTTCTGACTTCCCTGTCCTAGCAGGGCAGGGCAGCCTCCTCTTGCTGCTCCCTGATATGGAGCTTCTGATAATTTCCTGTAACAGATATATTAACAGAATCTGGAGAAAGGAGAACGATGCTAAATACAACAGAAGTCTGACCAACTTATTTGGAATGGACACAATCTCCTTGACAACTGGACACAGAAGAAAGTTTAATATATAAGCAATATCTGTTTATTTACATATGGGAGAATATTTGCAGGCACACCAGAGCTTATAACACTGCTCTCGCCAGATGTGAGCTGGTTGCTAAGAAAAGTGACAATAGCTCCAGCTTTTTTACCCATTAAGCCCAGATTGAAAGCAAAAATATTTTCTTCAGCACTGTACTATGCTAAGCCATCCAGGACCATAACAGAGCAAGCTTTAGACTGCCCACAAAACAGATGTAAATATACTAATAAAAAGTCTTGACCTCTGGGCTTAAATCTGATGAAGTAGACCAAAGTGCAATTATAAATTCTACTCTATTCTACTCTAGAGTGACTCTAGCATTAGCCTTGTCTTGCTTGCATTCAGATCCAGCTACATGTTCTGTTCAGCCTGAACATTGGATCACAGTGGAGACAAGGAGTATGCATGATGTGGTGGTAGGCAAGTAGGTCTGTATATTATTTTCACATCAGTCTTGTACCTACTGCCTACAACATTGTGTTGACAAGAACTGGTGAAAGTATTGATCCCAGTGAGACCTGACATTGAGATATCATTGGGATAAAATTATCAGTGAAACAAAGATGTTTCCCCTGAGGGCAAACCATGCCTTACCAACCTGGTGATTTTCTATGATAGAGTGACTGCAGTGGTTGACCAGGGAAGACCAAACAAAGGCACCTAGAGAAACTGGGGATATCCCATCCTTGAAAAGTGCTCAAGGCCAGGTTAGGGCACTGAGCAGCTGATCTAGCAGGTGGCATCTCTACCCATAGGAAATAGGTTGGAACTTTAAGGCCCCTTCCAAACCATTCTGTGATTCTATGATTTTATGTAACTGATCCAAATATGGAAGGTATAAAGTCTATTTCTAATGCTTCTGAAAAGTAATAGTAGTGCTTTTATACCTGTAAATTTTAGTAAAAAGAAGCTTAAATAGGATGTGAAAACCATAGTGAAACTTTTCATTAGCAAGTTTCTGCTGATGAACACTGTTAATATCTGTTTGCATGAGAGTTCTCCATGCCTTATAACTAATTGAATTTCGAAATGGTATTAAAAAGCCCCAGTAGTCTAAAGGAGTTTTGCAGATGATGATTTATAAGCATCTATGTCTACAAACATCCTGTTTTGTTGTGACATCCTGGCATCTTCAATGGATTCATCTAAGGTATTATAAACCTGCTAATGAATCCTTTGCCCATCGTCCATGGTTATAACCATGTTTGTCTCTGTATCTAATTCACTTTACTAATTATTGATATCAAGTTAATGTTTAGAGAAATGCTGTGCCTTCAAGTTTGTAATTGGAACAATTATACCAAAACAGAACACAGGAAAGTCTAAGAACTCAGTGCAGCTGGTGTCAGAGCAATGGTCTCCTTGGAAGTCAAAATGTATCTTCTTTTTCTACCTCCAGTTTTTATTGCTGAGTGGGAAGTTGTATTGTAAGAGATAAATTTCTTTGGCCAATTTGGGTGAGCTGTCCCAGCCATGTCTTCTTCCAACTTCTTGCCCATTCCTATACGTAGACAAGCAGAATGCTGCACTGTTCAGCCAAAACATTGACATGTTACTAACACTGTTTTATCCACAAATCCAAAAAACAGCAACAAAGAGCTGCTCTGAAGAAAGCTAACACTATACCAACCAGACACAGTACAGATAGGAGTTAAAATAAAGCTAATTTAAATGTTTTTGAAGATCTTTTACACAGAAAGGTGCCTTCAACATTAAGCTACAGGTTATATTTCAACCCTAAATACTCCTCAACTGCCACAATGCATGCTAGAATGGGGCAAGAAATTGTCAGTGATGAGCAATGTAGCGAGACAGAGCAAAATAGTTTGTGAAATGAGAGCCTTTTGAAAAGATCTGTTGAAATTGGTTTGAAGCAGTAGCTGCAACAATGTGGGAGATAATAACTTCCATATTTAAATGATATTTTGTGCTTAATGAGATATCCATTAATGGCATTTGATACATTTTAAAAGCTGCTTTTTTTAGTATAAGCCTTTATTTAACAAACTGAAAAATTTGTTTATTTTAAAATATTGATGTTGTCATTATTACCACAAAATACTGAGTAATAATTCACACATAGAAATTGATGTTTGAATGTGCCAGTTTACTACCAATTACCATAAGAAGTATCTCAGTTTGATAGGTTAAAGAGAAAGATGTGAAAAAAAGTGGCATCATGGTCTGAATACAGGCCTTAGAGCAAGAAATTGCATCTCAGTTCAAAATAAAGGCTCCTTCAATTATCTCAGGGAGATCACAACTTTCTTTGTTTCCCCACACCTAACAGAGGATAACACTGCCTACTAATCGGCATGGATGTGCATATATTTTTCGAATAATGCTGATCCTGATGGTAACTCTCTCTGGGATTACTACTTGCAAAGCAATAAATAGAGCAGCAGCAGATACTCTAGGAGCCAGCCAAAAACTATGTTAAAGAGCTTTCTGAACAGTGGTAAAGGAAACTCAGTAAGATACATTAACATGGCTACTTCCTTAGAAGACATAAATTTCTAAGTCAAGGTCAAGATAAAGTTCTAAAGCAAAGACTCTGAATCTTAAGTTACTAGAATGTTGAACAGATTTCAATATTCAAGGTAAATAAAGCATGAGTATTTCTACAGAATTGCTTCTGTAAACTGCATCCTTTTTTTTCCCTGTTGCATGCTGGATAACAGCCAATCCCACTTCATTCTTTAAAGTTTGAGTGTAATTTTAATTGTGTGCTTTGGAGTCCCCAGATCAGTCTGAAAACAGGCATTCTTATGACATTGCTCTCTTACCCCATCACTCACTGCTCTACTACATCTTGAAGCCCTACAACTGGGTAGTGCAAAACAGAGAAAAGCAAGGCACTGCTTTTGGACCATGTAGTTGGCCTGAAAATAGTTTGGGTGGGGCTATTCCTGTTGTAGAAGGCAATGAAGGTTGTGCCCTTGGAATAGTGTTCAATGACAAAACCAGTACTCAGTTGCTCAGTTCCCATGTCAAAAGTATTTCCATGGATAATGGAAATGAGTTATGAATAATATGAGTTAGATGGGAAAAACCATTTAGATAAATACCCATCAGTTATCTGCCATAATGGCAACCAGTTAAATAGGTACATTCCTCTTATCTAATCTTTCCTTTCTTAATAGCCCATCACCCAACTAACTCTGCTCTAAATATAAAAATGATACCTGCACAGAATGTACTCTATAATTTGCCTTGTGTTATTACTGATTTTAGCTCCTTAATTAGTGCTATTGCCTCCTAGGTTCTGCATGTACCAGGTAAAATAGTATTAACTGAAAAATTCATACTAGATTTTCTGTTAAAATAATTTGATGTTCAAATTCAACATTTTAAAAAAGAATCCCTCCAGAGGAATAAATTGCTTTATACATACTAGATTGTTTTTTTGTTGTTTGGATGGGGTTTTTTTGTTTGTTTCCTATTATAAATATAACATTTACATGCTCTTGGATTTTTGTTGTTTGGGTGGTTTTTTTTGTTTGTTTCCTATTATAAATATAACATTTCCATGCTCTTGGAAATCATAATGCCATCTGTATATATAATGACATGCTACAAATCCTTAATTTGGGAGTATCACTAGGTAATTTAAGATCTAAACCCTATTTGTTTTACTGTGTTTTGGCTGCAGAATTCTGTCTAACAAGGATCATTACGTACCTAATAAGGTTTCATGCAGAATTTTGCATTTAATAAATTGTTTCATGACAGCAAAAACACATAGATTCAACTGAAATATCTTCATCTGTTGGTTTCATTATCTGGCTAAAAAAGCAGTCAAGTTGGAAATAATATGCTTTGAGAAAATGAATTTTTTATATTGCTTAAAATTCAATTAGCAGTTGAAATATTTTTAATATTGGATTTTTATTATAAATTAGTATAATACTCAATTATTTCTGACAATTACTGCCAGGATTACTGTGTTTCCAAAAAACCCACTCTAAAGCAGAAATCAGCAGAAGAGGTTAACTGACACCAAAAGTTATATTCTTTTCCATGCATTTGGAAGACAATTTTTTGGTAACAACTCTGGTCTGTGAAATCTAGTCACTTCTCTGAAAGTATGTAGATCATGAAGCCTTCAGAATCTGTCAAAAAATAACTAACTGAATTCACTTAGCTACTTCAGACCTCTCCATTTTCCTAGAAAGCTCAGTTTTCCTATCTTTTGCATTTTTTGAGCATCTTAATGACTTGTTGGCTCTTTTTGGTGACACTGATCTTGTAAACAAATCCAGTAGAATGCTTAAGAGCCCAGAAACTTTCGAGTCCAACCTAATTTATTAGTAGATTTACTTCTGTAATACGTCTTTCACTGTGATATATTTGCAGTAACTCTTTATCCTTTAAAGCTCAATTAATTCCACTTTGAGGTATGATAGGAGACAATGAAGCAGATATTTACAGAAATAAAGCAAGCCTCATAATTCTGATTCTGCTTTGGATAATACCCCTAAGGGAAAAACTGAAATGGGAAGGGAATGGGATGGGGAAGTGAAAGAGAGAAAAGGAAGGGTAAAGGGGAAGAGAACAGAGAAAGGAGAGGAAGAAAATAAAGAAGAGCAGGGATGAGAAGAGAAATGCAGAGTTCTACAATTCTAGCAAACGTTCTTTTTTCTATGCCATCAATTAAAGTGATGTCATCATCACTTGTTTCTATACCATTAAATAAAGTGAAATTTGTTTCAATACTTACTGTGATCAGTCACATTAGTAAAGCATCAAACCTTGCTTTGGACAGAGTTTGGGCCATACAAGGGTAACTACAGAAAAACATGCACCTGTAAGGTAGCATGGATTGAGCCTACTACTTTCACGTTATACTAGCTAGGATGGGTAACAGTGGTGAAAATCAGGAGCAGCAGGGAAAGCCCTCAGCAGGATCTAGCTTCAGAAAAGAACTCTGGAAATCTGCAGTGAATACTACAATACCCTCTTTGCTCCTTATTCCCTATGCTGATTAGATGAAACAAGCACCTATATGTTAACAACTTCTACTTTTTTTTCCATTCATGTGTGCAAAGGCTATGGCTCTCATACTGCAGTCCAATCCACAACACTTGCTTCTACTACAGCAGAGAAAAACTTTTGCTCTTGAATAGGTTTTGCTCATCTTATGGGAGAGTAATCTGCAGGAAAAATGAATTGTGACAGGCATTCAGACCACATAGCTATGAAATGTGAAGGAGAAAATTCATACAATCATCCTTGCAAAGAGGCATCACAGGATTTTGGATTAAGTATCTACATAGCTTGTTCTGTAAGGGCAGGTTAGTCTGTTTCCTCTGTTCTGTTGCTCAGGTTACATGTAAGAACCTTCTTAGAACTAGAACTGAACAAGCGCTAGAAATAGAATGGTCTAATATTACTTTTCATTTTAGAACATTCCCAAAAGGACTGCATACTGACATGTTAAGTATAGGAAACTTTAGGAAATTATTCCACTGAGTCATCAGTACTGTACTGCTTACCAGATGAGCTCCTCTTGTCTGTTAAGCCTACTTGCAAGATAGCTTTAGAAACCAAATTAGGCAGTTAATTCCACTGGTATTACTGCAAGGTTTGATCTTGAACCCTTTTTCCAAATGCTGTGCCTCAACTTTGATTTCCTGACTTTTCTTCATTGTTTTCACACATTCCATAGGTGCACCTACTTTATTAATTTTTCAATCTCAACAGAATTGCAAGTAGTCTACTGAAAAAGCCACACCCAACAGTGCAATAGACAGGGCAAGTGGCACTCTCTGAGACATCAAGATTTATTTTTCCACAGTACTAAAAACTGCCTGTGTGCCAGATCTATATCCCATAGAGACCTTTGGGGTTCCACACCACTCTGCAGAATTCAGTGTTGCTAGTTCTAATTAATTCCATCTGGGTGATGAAATCTTCATTAGGAGAAAAGCTAGTTTGGCAATTATGGGAGAAACTTCAGCTTTCTCCTCAATTTTAGACAGTCTTGTAAGAAAATTCTTTTTGACTGTCTATTTGCCATGCTTGTTTTTCTATGGGACTTTAATGATGGAGACTTTGAGTATGATGTGAGAATTCTAGGAACCTAAATGTTAAATTTAGTTACCTAAAGACTCCTTGTGACTAATACTTTACCTGCCTGTCCATCATGTACTTTGCCTGAAAAATAATATTTTTCAAAATATTTTTATTAAGTGTCTTGTGAATTATAATTAAAGCAAAAAGAAAAGGTAGAGTAATCATACATATGATTGTTTTAATACAGAGACTCTTAGATCCCCTTTCATGTTGCTGGATCCCAACACCTTGAGTACAGAAAGTATCAGTACAGAATGAATGCCTAGGGAAGCTAGGCTGAAGTCTATGTCACTATTTAATAGACTGTTATTATTGTAACATATGGCAGCTAGAACAACATATTTGAAATGAAAATACTAAAGGGGGGGGGCTCCTTATTTGAAAATATTAGTGGCTTTATGTTGTATTTCTAAAGCTGAGCAAATGTTATATTTAGACCTAAGAAGAACAGGGCATGAATTATTGCACACTAATTCACAACTAATGTGTTGCTGCGAATGAAGCTAAAGGCTGAGTGCAATCAACTCCATTCCATCAGTACAACATTAATTCGCACACTAGAAGATCTTACTGCACTTACAAAAATATTATTCCAAAAGGTCACAGAATCTAAAAATAAATGGTAATGAAACCAGGGTCAAGTTCCAAGAATTATTATTAAGCACCAGTTTGATCTATATATTTTAAAAATAAACATGTATCACAGAGAACTTGTGTGCACATTAGCCAAACTTAAGCATATTCCTGATTTCAGAAATAAAGTTGCATGTAAAATCACTGAATATGGAGTTCATGGCCATACATGGAAAATAAAATATGTCTGCTGCATCTGTTCAGACAAACTGGTATAAATCCCATGGATACAACACAGCATTTTAATCAGATGTGGTATTTGTGAAGGACACATCTGGATGTACTTCCAAGCGTTATGGACTACCCAAATAACTTATGCCTAGGCCTAAGGAAAATCCTGGTTTTGTCTGGTATTCCATCTACAATTTTGGAGTTTAAATGCCTGGCGACTTTTTCAGCAAAGTGTTTTGTTGTATTTTATATATTTGTGTATTTTATGTATTTTTGTTTATGCTGTATTAATTAGGCTACACAAACTAAATATTTTATGGGGATTAAGTGTGGTTTTAGGGAACTTAATGTAACATTCTTGTAATGTTTAAATATAAAGTATGCATTGATTATGACATCTTCTAGTGTTTACATATTTTTAAATAGGTTTGAAGAATATTTTGAGGTTTTTATTTAACCATGTAATGGTTTCCATTATGGAATAGACCAGGAATAGGTTAAAAACAGGCTGCGAGGGACCTTTTCCAAAGGATAACTGGGGTTATGACTTTCCTGCAGCTGGAGAGGCTGTCTTGAATTTCTTCTTTCATTGGGACTGACAAGAAACATAACAACAGAAAAAGGCTGTGCATTTGTTCCATTTGGAGGTCTGTCCTAAGAAAGGGTAGCTCTAAGAACAGCCTATAAGGAGAGAAAAATTTTGAATAAGCTTAGGACCTTTAGGTTAGTGCTGAAGAAAACAAAGATTTGAAAAAGTACATTCAGCTATTAAAAGGAGATTTCAGATTCTAGAATTTAGCCTTGCCCAGGAAAGAAAATTAGATACTCCAGAACCCATAATAATATTTCTATACATTCCACTTCAATATATTTGCATTTCAGTATATTTTCAGTGCACATTAATGTGAATCTCAATACTAATCCAAAGACTAATCCAATTTTTAATATTTCATTCTAAGGTGAAATGTCTCCCAAAGATAATTTATTTTCATTAATAAAACTATATCTGCTGAGAAGTATTTGAAAAATTTTGTGTGTGCTGGAATTTCATTAAGAATATTGGGATACTTACACTGATCTAAAATTAATCAGATTTATTCTATCAGAGGAAAATGTTAAATTTTAAGCAGTTCTTAAAAGGAATTTTGATTTATCAAAATAAAGTTTATACCCTACATCCTCACCACCAAGATTTACACAATGCAGAATGAAAAATAATTTTCTATGGACATTGGATTTACACTGAAATTAATCTACACAATATTGGATTTATTTAATTACATTTATTTAATAAGATTTAACAAATTAATGCCAAACATAAATAACATAGGAAATTTATGTACTCTTTTAAGAGTGAGATGGGGTAGTAGGAAATAACATAATATTCTTGCGGTAATTCAGGTATTGTGCTAATATTCATGAAAGGTTTCTCATGAGTGGTTTAGTGTGATAGAGAAACCAACTGTCGTACTCATTTAAAACACATCTCTTATGTAGAGACCAGTAGTATCTATTCTCCATTAAAAATATTTTGTGTGCTATTAAATAGGTAAGAAATTCCTAAAGACAAAATATAGACAAAATACTATTGGTATTACACTAAAGAAAATTACTTTATTCCTGACAAGAGAAAGATATGTCAGAAGATGGCAGAGCTGTGCCACATGAGTCAAAGGGCTGAAATATTTTCTAGGGCCCTCAGGGAGCTAATATCAGGTCTCTTCAGAGATGAAAAATAATAATTAAACACTGCTTATCAATTAATGCCAACTTATAGGAAGGTCCTACTCTTAGATTAAGTGAGGATATTGGGTTGCTTGAAAACAGCAAGAAAGGAGAAAGAAAAGGACTGCAGAATAATGAAAGATGCAAGGAAAAAGCAAAAATAATTAAACAGACGTGCACTTACACAGAGTTGGAGCACTCATATTTCTAATTAGAATTTCAGTGCAGGAGCCCAATTTAACCTTAGGGAGCCTTACAGTGATGCACGTCACTCAATCTAATATTGATATACCAGCTTGAATTTTCATATTACATATAGAAGGATGCTGTTATTTATGCACGTAATATATTTCAATTTTAGGGGCATTGTAGTGGCTGTCTGTGATACCTGCATGTGAGAAGGGATTTTTATTGAAAACCTCTAAGCTGACAGTTAATTGCTTTTTTCTCATTCTTACACTATTATGAATGCATGTTTTTAGTTCCCTAATCACTAGAATTGATAAAGATCTCATATTTTTGAGGTATTATACACTATTGTCATTATTTCAGAGGCAAGTTTTTTTCAATATATAACATATCCAGAGAAAGCACAAAACCAATTAAGCATTTAACAGGAGAAGAATGTGCCCCAGTGAAATGGCCATAATGATACCACAAAACCTGCATCCTCTACCAGTTTCCAACCTCTGATGAAGCCTGTAAATTGAATGATTAAAAGAGTAGTCAGTAGATCAGGAAGATAATTTGACAAACTAAAAAGTTCTGGAAAATATTCTATTCCACAGAGTATTTCCTTAGAAATTGTAGATAAAAATGGGAGCCGAAGCATTTTAAATATAGCTGAAAATATAAATTTCACGAACAATATTTGGGTTTTATCTCAATTTAGATTGACAACATCTTTATTTCCTCTTGTATTGTCTAAACTATAATTGTATTGTCTAACATATAATTCTCTCTGAGCAAAATTCCTCCTAGTTACTTCACTACTTAGGCAAATTTTAGTCAAGTTTCATGGATGGCAAGTAGGGTTGTGCTGGAAGGGTTAATTTTCCACTTCCCCACCAACAATGCTCAATGGGGCATATGTGCTGCTGGTCATGTGATGCAATTACAGCTGACAGCCTGTCCTGTCCCCTGAACAGCTGGGTCTGATCCTCAGATTAACGTATTTAAAACCGTAAAATCTCTGTAAGTTGTAATGATCAAGAATGACAACACTTTTTAGAGTATATCCCATATTCCTACTGACCAATACTTTTCATGGGAAATTACTGGCTTGTGCTCAAACAAAACAGAGAAAAGTAACTAAGGAGCTACTTATTACCTGTGAATTTTATAAAAATATTTGGTTTGCAATTTCATGTGTCTTTATTCCTATTGATGAATTTTTAAAATTACCCTTCTTTAAGCCCCCAGAATGTTTACACGGTTCTTGCACACTAACATCTGCTAAGCTTTTTTTTGTTCAAGAGGAATAATTCATGCCTCTTGAGTTTGCACACGTTTCCCATATGTCTAGAAAATCATATGCTATCACTCCTTTCTTGTCAAAGGTTTTAATTCTCCATACATTTATCAAGGAAGAAAAACTGCAAACGCACTTTATTTTCACAAGTTTTTCACCAACCACTTTACATTTTGAATCCCTATACATTTACAAAATTGTTCCCATGGAAACCAGAAGGAAATTTTCTCAACAATATTCTTGATGGATGAAATGCAAGTAAAAATGTATTTAATAATTTTAGTGAAAACTTTCAGTGTTTCAGTTCTAGTTGAGATTTTAAGAATATATTTTTAGTGCGGTGTGGGGGGATTAATAGTAGGGAGCTCTTTCAACATCCATGAAAAATTCAAATGCTAGCATACTTCTGCAGGCTCAACACAGCCTCACTGTGACTTTTCTGACAGTGGTATGGCAGTGACAATAAAACTTCAGAAGTTCTGGTTTGGACAACAGACCTTACGTTTTTGAAACAAGAGTTGCCTTTTACATTACTAGCTTGGATCAGAGGAAACTTCATACAGTTTGCTTTACAGGAGAAACTCTAGTGACATCATGTAGGCCCTTACTGATGAGAAAGAAGTGGCATCCTATCACTTTTGATTTTTTCAACTTTCAAGTTCCATGGACTCAAGTTAAAAATTACTAGCATGGTAAGTGAGGTGAGAGCAGTAGAGGTTTTACACAGACTTCAGTAATACTTTTGTCACTATCTCCCACAAGATTCTCCTTGAGACACTGGCAAAATATGGGTTGGATAAGCAGACAGTGAAGTGGATTAAAAACTGACTGAACGAGTTTGGAGACACAACATCTTGGATGAGGCCACTAAGTAGTGGTGAACCCCATGGATCTATACTAGGCCTAATTCTTTTCAGGGTCTCTGCCAATAGGCTGGATGATGGGGTAGAGTCTACCCTCAGAAAGTGTGCTGATGATACAGAATTGGGAAGAACGGCTGATACACCAGAGCTCTGCTGCTATTCAGAGGGATCTTCACAGGCTGGAGAAATGGGCTGACAGGAATTCACTGACCTTCTGCAGTTCAACAAAGGGAAATGCAGTGAGGAGAAACCCCATGCACCAGTATTATGCTGGGGACCAACTAACTGAAAAGCATCTTTGTGGAAAATGACATCCAAGACCCAGTGAATACAACACTGACTTCTGAGGCAGGAATGAACCCTTGAGGCAAAAACTTAATCAT